>NW_019397798.1:0-41326 GCF_000591075.1 Eurytemora carolleeae | reverse complement strand
TATGGAATTCTAACCTTTTTTTAAGAATTTTTTCGCCTTCTGTACCCAACCTAATGTCCTGCAGTAAGATTATTTCTGCCTTCTTGTCTAATATGGATTCTAACTTCTGGTCAAATCTGTTTAAATTGTTGCTTAATTGAAAACGCGTTGATAAGTTCAAAGAATTAACGTTCTGTGATAAAAACCGTATGCCGTTTAGATCGTTAAATGTCGACATTATTGTTTATTATGAGTACCGTAATTGATATAATTGAAAAAAATGAGCGCTTATAAGCTTTAACGCATTTAAAGAAGATAAGGTTTAAAAGATCAAGTGTATTTTTATAAGGTTTTTGAAGGTAAATAATGAGGACGTTTGATTTAATTAACATTAATTCATGGCTTATTGTTAATATTCGTTTAAAAATTCCTAGTTTAAATTTTTTATAAAATGAAAATGTGCTAAGTGGATGCTTGCATACAAATTTCAAACTTAATAGAATCGGAAGGTTTAAAGAGAAACAAGATATCTGTTCCCCGTTAGCTTTTTGAAATGATAAGAAATTTAGACGATTAGAAATTTTACAAGTTTTAAAATATGTTGAGATAAATATACTATCAAGTCTGATTAAAAATCGACCGTGTTCGAATACAGTTTCACTGATACTAAGATATATTTTTAAACTTGTTTCAGTTTGTGCCGTGGCAGAACTGGTTCCTGAAGTGTGCAGTACATACATGTTCCCATAATATTTCAGCGTACACATTGAATATACATAAGAAAGTGTCCCCTGATGTGTGGCCGAACCTGATGGTATTGGCGCAGGCGCAAATTGATATTGAACATTCATAATCCAGAGGAGGTCAAAAAACATGAGATGGGCAGATGGATTTATAGCTTGGACTTTTATCTTACATGATACGTTGATAAATTTGAATAAAAATTTACTTCCCAAATTGAAAAATATAATATTAACCATTTTTTCTTGATTTATTAACCGAAAAGTAGTCTTAAAATCAATCATTAAGAAATTTAAGATAGTGGATGGGTATTTTTTCTTGTAGAGGATTTTGTAATCATCAATATTTATTTTGTCTAGGAATAAAGTATTGAGCATTACCTTTGAATATTGAATTTTTTTTTGGTAATTTTTGAAAATAATTTTTTTATTTATTCGAGACGCAATAAAATTGAAAAGAATAATTGGAGTATCATAAGAAATAATACTTTTAATCCTTAAATCATAAAATGTTTGTAACATTATGCCTGTGTTTCTTCGAGTCCCTCATATCTATTCTTGGTTGGTGTGGTAGCTCGCAGTGTTCCGGGTTGTGGTACTGATGGTGCACCATTCTTAGCTGGTTGAAAAGAGTTGCTTAGAGGGTCAATATTATTGCTAGGAATGTTTTTAGAGTATTCTTTGGCGTCAAGGAAATCAAACGAGACATCATCAAAATTAGATTTGCAAGGCTGTCTTTTTTGACCAAACTTATCAATGTCTGATGGGTTTAGGGGAAAGCTCAAGGTTTCAACATATTCCCATCTATCACTTGAAGTTGGGCGGGAGGATATTACAAGTTTATTGTTAGATGCAGAGGGACGAATTAAAATTTGAGAACCTTTAAATTTGTTAGATTTATTGTACCCCGTCCTGATTTCCTTGATGTGAGAGTATAGATAAGAGGGCCATTCCACAACTACCTTTTTAGAGGCAGCTCTGAGAGCTTTCTCAATCGAGATCTTTTTATCTTTATCGGCGCAAATAATCCCCACGGGTGTGTTACCTTCGCGTATCGATTTTGTATTGATTGTAATCGAACTGCCAATTAGGTGTTCCGGTGCGACATTCAGTTTATTTTTTAAGGTTTTTTTAACGTTTTCCCTAGCCGTGTTAGTGTTTTCAATTTTACCACCAATTAGAGAATCCTCCACGGGCATATCAAGAATTTTAACTGTACGTTGTGATTTTTCCATTTCTTTTTTAAGTTTCTCGCAATGCTGAGCATATTTCATTGTTTGGTTAGATTCTCTAATTTCTCGGTTTTCATTTACAACACGGTCGACAGTGCCAAAATCCTCGAAAACTACGTGGCTTAAGAAGACAACGATTTGATAAAGTGCGTTAAAGGTTTCTCGGTTCGGTGGTGGTGCATTTTCGTCGGTTCTCATAAACTTCGTTGCGAGAATTAGATCGAGGTTTGGGGGGGTTCAAAACGGTGACATCGTCACCTAAACGCATGTTTTTCCCAAGGGGGCTTATTTTTTCGCCCTCTTTTTCAAGGGGACGTTTTTTGCTGTTATCGTTTGTTTGAGAGTTCGTGATCGGAGTCGGTTCAGTCGGTGTCCTGGTTTCGTTCGGGTTTCCAAGTCCATTATTGGAAGCGCTTAAGATCCCCAGTGCAGGAGTTAAAAAGCTAAGAATAGAAAGTTGTGACGCCCCAGCTTTTGGGGGGTCTTTTTTTTTGAAATCATTCTTTCTCGTCATTCTTTCCTATCGAAAAAGGAATAGAATATAGGGAGAAAAAGAATTGGATGTAAGGAATAATAAGATGTTGTTTATGAAGGGTGTTTATAAGTACGGGTGTACTTACTTGATTTGCTGAGATTTGCAGTACTGTGTACACACTAACACTACAAAGCTGGAGCTAGTTCACTAGGTGTTTCTCGCTTGAGATACTGATGTGAACTGAAAGATCTTGAGAAATACCGCACGGTACATATAAAGAGTTCCTCAGGTCTTTAGGAAAATCGCTAAGTAGCGAAACAGGGATGTTCTGAATGAGATGATTAAGATATATGAAAATAAGGATGGATTGTTTAAGGGATGATACATATTAATGAGAATAAAGGATTTTTGAAGGTATGATGGAAATGAGATGATTGGAAGAAAGGAAAATAAGAAAGGATTGTTAATAGATGATATAAATGAGTTGATTGGAAGAAAGGAAAATAAGAAAGGATTGTTTAAGGGATGATGTAAATGAGATGATAGGAAGAAAGGAAAAGAAGAAAGGAAAAACTCACCTTGAATCTTTATCCAGGAAAATTTGACGTAAATAACAATTGAAAGAAGGTTACAGTTTTTCTCAAAAAATATCCCTCTTAACAAACATCATTGTTTTATGGTCTTAAAGTACATATTCTATTTTTAGGTAATTATAACAAATTGAGTAACATATCGGTTTTCTTCTTATTCCAGATCAAACTCCGTACAAGTCACACAGAACTTTTTCTATAGCGGTTAAGAACACAAAACCTTACAATCTTTAAAAGATTAAGAGTGGAATCTACCCTTCAGAAGGTACACAGAATTTGGCATTACACACTGGAAAAACAATTATGAATCAAGAATTCCATGAATTAATTGATCAGTAAAAATCGTTTCATAATTGTAAAGTTATACATATAACTTCTAAAACTTTAAAAGTTTTTAATAGTTTTCTTTATTAAGTTCTTAACAGCTTTAAGAAAGGTTCTGCAAGACACTTAATGTCACAGAGTAATGATTGGAAAAGATTGAAAAGTCTAGTAAAATATCTATTCCACAGTTTTAATGTATCAAAAAAGAAAGAAAAAACCTGACATACATATTGATAGGAGATTATTAACTTGTACACAAATTATATACTATAAGGGTACGGGAGCTCTGCAAAGAATATAATATTCTTTTTAAACTGAACACTGTTGTAAACAGGTAAATATATAATGTAATTCTACATGTAAATGTTATAATATGCAGTACAATCTTTTTATTTTCATTGTTGTATTGTATGGTACAAACAGGGTGTCCCACAAAACATGACAGTTGAGAGACGACTTAAATATCGTCTTTGACCTTTGCAATAATTTGTGACATTTATTCTTATACTAGAAGCAAACCTCTCAATAAAAAAAAACACAAAATACCCCTGGTACTGGCATTTCCAAAATGTGGTCTGTCATAAAAGTAAAAGTAGGTTGACGAATCAATGCCGAATATTTTTTTCTAAGATCAAAAACGATATTATTATTCAAGATTTTTCTCTTCACTATTATGTTTCGTGGGACATTCTGTACCAAGGTATGAATACTTAAGGTAGGGGTTCAGGTTTGTGCAAAATGCCCAGGAATGGGTTGAAGGTTAATAAACAGTAGTTGGTAAATAAGGCAGGCCCTCCAGAAAAGTTTCAACATTTGTTTACAAACCTTGATTTTGTTCTGACAAAACCTATGCCAAATGTCCAATATGTCAATTGAGTAAATGTACATTAACATAAGCAGTAATTATGACGTTGCCGTTTTCTTTGTTTTTCCACCTTAAATGTACTATTTTCAATCATGGTTCTACTTGCAGATTTATGCATCAGTGACAACGAAGGAAATTTGTAGAATTAATACTTTTTTAAAGAAAAAACGACGATATCTTCCATATTGATAATCAGATAAAGAGAGAAAGAATACCATAGTATGGGAACGATTTAATTTGATCGTCACAGTATGTCATGTTGACAGTCAATCTCTTAATAAAAGTATTGTTTAGTTATAATTGGGAGGAAAATATGGTTGATCAAATAAGAGAACTCAACCCTGCCAGGTAAATTCATTTTTTTTCAGCTGTTTTTGGCTTGGTGAATTATTATTTCAGTATTAAATTCGCTTAAATAATAACAAAAGGGAAAAGAATTGAAAATTCCTTGCTTAAAAATGAATACGAAAAAAGTACGGAAATTATTTTGATTTTTACATGGCACTATTTATAAGATTCGGCCCGCAAATCCTTAATTTAAGAATTCCCCGTCATAAGTGGTAGGCGATTATATCAATACAATGAAGACGACTTTTTTATTTTTGTTTTGATTAATAACAAGCTTTTTACAGCTTCTATTGAATTATATATATTTATGTGTTTCCATGCTGTTAAACAGATTTCATATAATCAAAATTGAAATCCAAATTATTAATCATGAATTTTAAAGTGATCCTGGTAAAGCCTAATATTATTTCTGCTGTAGGTGGAAAGTATTTCAGTGTTTACCAATCGAGGCAGAAAACATGGGCCCAGGTAAAGTTTTTTTGGACAACTTCAAATGTAGGATTTGTAAATTTTGTGACTTTTTCTAAATATTTAGGCGATTTAGACTTACATATATTTGAATGATAAATTGCTATGTAAAAATTAATACCAGAACCATAAATTTCTGTGTTTTGAGACCTATCAGACATAAATCATTTTACATTAAATAAACCTTTCAGAGCAGACACTTATTTCTTACTTGTATATAAATAGCTCACTAGAAAAATCTATTATTTTCATTAAATATTAAAAAAAGGCTGTTAGCATAAAGTTAAAATTTAGGAGCGCTTCGCAAAGTTGAAAAGTTTCTGATCTCTGGAGAACAGTGGAACATGTTTTTAGAACGGTAACTAAACATTAAATCCGATGATGCTTTACTTCAACATATTTGCAACACCACACTGTTCAAATTCATTCTTCATTAAACTCAACTAGGTTTTTTTTAAATTCTTGTAATCATGTTTTTGTTGTTGATCTCAACTGCAAAAAGTCGTGCATTTTTCTAAAGATTTTCCTTTGTTCCAAAAAGGATTCGCAACAGCACCATAATATTTTTGTAATAAAAAATGTGGACATTTTTCCGACCTGAAAAGTGCATAATTTAGACAATTTTCTCCAATTTTTTCACGAGTGACTTTTATAGAGAAACCGCAATTGAAAATAATTGATTTTAATTTTAAAAATGTATGAAAACGGTGTAGTAAAAGTCCAGGAGCGTATAAAATTCCATTTTTTTTATTCTTCCCCCCCCCCCAATTTGCCTTCCCCAAATTCGATAACTAAAAAAAAATAATATTTATTTTGCAGTGCATAATAATCCTTAAAATGGTGCATTTTAAAAAGCAAAGATCGTGCCATAGGCAAATGTTTTAAAAACTTTGTTTAATGGTATGATGGCAATGGTAAAATAGTCGGGATTGATTATTTGTCAGTTCAGGAGTATATTGTTTCTTGGAATTCATTTCACATCATTTTTCTTGGGGGGAAAATTTGTGAAATTTTTTTGTAGGTTTGACTATTTGGAAAAATTATTGAGTAATGAGCATCCTTGTATCATATTTATTAGGAAATTGTGCGCAGAGCGCGAACAATTTTGAACACGTTTTTTTTGCTGCATTATAACTATTGGGGGAAATTATTTATGAAAACTCTCTGATTTTAGATAAAATTATGTAGTTATGTAGAGGTAAAGAGTTCCAGCCCTTCCCTTGCTCTATATTCCTCTTTCCTTCACTTCTTTATTGGCCAACCTTCCATCGATTCTCAACCTTCCTTCCTTCGTTCCCCTTCCCTATCTTACCTTCCCCGTCCCTTCCGTAGTTCCCTATATTCCTCTTTCCTCTCAACCTTGCCCTTTCCCTCTCAATCTTCCCCTTTCCCTCCCAACCTTCTCCGTCCCTTCTTTTCCGCTTTCCTACTTATCTCTTTCTCTACCTATCTCCTTCCCCACCTTTCAACTTCACTCTCTTCCCTCTCCCCAACCTTTTCCCCCACCCTTCCCGTTTTATCCGCAGTTACCCTTCCCCTTTTCCTTTACTTTTTTCTTCCCCTTTTCATTTTATTTTCCATTCAATTTTAACTCTATGGATCGGACTTCAGGGGCTCGGGCTCAAATCATTTTTACATTACAGTCAAAATTTGATATTTCAAACTTTGAATATTTAATTCAAGAGAATTTATAGTTTGAACACAATCAAGTTGCAAAGATATATAAAAATTAGAAAACCCTAATTCTTTACGTTCGTATCAAATATTGATTAAACACTGAAAAACTGTAGTAAAATATAAAAATTGTATATTGTATTCTAGGCTATGAGGAATTCCTACCTGATTCTAGATGAGTATATGAGGTTCTTAGATAACACAGGTAATAAAAAGAAAACACTTTATTTTAAGTGTAATTGGTTATAATAATAATAACAATAATAATAAGATTCCAATCTTTTCTTTTTCTCTAAAAAATTAAAAGGATGGATCACAGTTCACAGTATTTTTTTACAATAAAGAAATAGCAAATTAGTTGTTAATAAAATGTTCCATACTGCCCAGAAGTAAATCTAAAATCTAATAAAATAAGAATAACAATAAATAATTTATAAAATCTTTAAAAAAAAATACAGCAGGATATCCCACGACTTAAATATTAAGTTTTTCGGATTAATATAATTTTAAGTCATTTTCCAAACATTATATTAAAATTAAAATTAAAATTATTGAATTTTTGTGTTTTAGAAAATTTGTAGAGATTTTAAAAGCTACAACATTAAATCTGACTATGAGAAAAACTGATAAGTGATCAGTGATTTTTGAACATATTTTCTAATTTCATGAAAATATCTAACCTTCGATTAATGAAAGCTTTTTTTTGCGCTTTTTTATGTTTTTTTTATGTACCTGTTAGATTTGTTTCTCGGTGTGAATTAACCAATATATGTTCATGTAACAACACACAATTTTTTGAACAAGTAGTTAACATCATTGTTCTGCGATTTTACTGATCAAAACGCAGCTGAGATATGTAAAATTTAAATTCTACAAATATATCTGATAAATTCCCCCCCTTCCCCCCTTCCCTCCTCTTTCCCCCAGCAAATGCATACCCAATACCCCTGACACAAGATATTTTAGAGGGTATGAAGACTCCATCAAAATCTATTCTGGATGTTGGTGTGCAGAATGCCATGAATAAATCAGGTACAGGCCCAGGGGATCCAGTGTTTACCCTAAGGTTTCCAAATGGAATTCCGTTGCGTGGAATTGCGCAGAGTTTACAGGGCTGGCAATTTCGCACAAGTAAAATCCACTTGCGTTGACATCGCTAGTTTACCCTCAACATTTTGGTTCAAGATCCATCTTTCAAATTTTGAATCGGGGGGAGGGGGGGGGGCATTACAATGTACATTGTACGTACAATTCTGCACCCAGAGCTGGGTTTTTACATGTATACAACCATGATCACTTGATAATATAATCCACAGTGGGCTCTGCACAAAATTTCCTGGCTTTTGGTCTGCTGTTTGTTGTTCTCAGACAATACTCTTTAAGGGATGTAACAATAAAAATTAAATAAATCTGTATATTAACACAAGATCAAAAATTCCCAGCTCTGATCATAAATATCTATGTTTAAAAAGAATATTTTTCCATCAGGATTTGACGAGGCAATGTTCTACAACCGAGGAGGAAGATATAATTGGTCTAAAGAAGCCTCCAATTTAGACTGGTAGATCAAGAATATTTCAGTGAAAAGAAAAATGTTCTGGATTTATATTGTAACCAAAGTTTAAAATTGAAAAAAGTATTAATTCAAAATAATTTTATAAAATTGTTTATATTCAAAATAGATTAAATATTGTTTTATCGTAGTTTTTATTAGTTATTAGTTTTGCACCGAAAATGTGGTAACAGTTAAGTTTCCATAAAGATCCATCCCACAAATGGACCTGTGTCTAAAAAGAAAAGTGTTGCGGAGTTAGTTGCCATATAATTTAGTACATATGAGGGACATAGAATATTAATTTTAATATTTGAAAGCTTGCAACATGGATATCATGTCACCTTTAGCTCATAATTATATTAACACAACCAGCCCAGAATACACAAAGACTGGCGGCAGTCATACAACCTGATATGTATATGAAGGGCTATGCTGGAGTTGGGTGGAGGTCTGGGTAATATATTAGTAAGATCCCACTCAGATTGGTTATACCAGAACAGCACTAATACCAACTCCTACTCTTACCTACAAATCAGAGTAGACTTTTTTTATGTCTAAATACGAAAACTTTCTCTCCATTCTACCTTCCATTTAAAATTTAGTTTTTACAGCATATTCTATATGTCATACATGGCTTCTGGACGCCTGTTAATAAAGACCAAGAAAAGGAAATTTCATATTTAATATTAGTCCTCATACTCTTCCAAAATCTATTGGATATACTTTTAATTATATCTGGGGTAGTGAGTCTGGGACTGGTACAAATATCATATTATTGAGAGTTTTTTACATAATCAAAATATAATTATATATATTATTTTCATTATTTACAACTACTTTACAAGGAAGTTAAGCAGGGGCGGATGCAGGATTTAAGTGAGGGGGTGCTAGATTTATTTAGGAACAAAAAAATCCAGATTTAGGAGCCAAAAGACGCGCCGAAGTCGAATTTTTTTTTGACTTTCCTGTTTTGCTACGCCCTTCCCTAAATCTGTCAGGGGGGTGCAAAGGTCCTGCCGTCCCCCCCCCCCTGTATCCGCCTTGAAAACTCTGCAGAGTGTGTGGTTATTTTACCTAATCTTCTCAAGGGATGTTAAGTAACCTAACCTCTCTCTGTTGGGTGAATCATAGCCTCATAGGTTGGGAATGTTGGTCCAAAGGTGATAGAATAATTTTGTTTAGACCAATAATAGTTTTACATCTGTATATAATTCCCATTCAATTTTAACTCTATGGATCGGACTTCAGTAGGGCTATGTTTTAACTTTATTCAAGCTTAGTATATAATCTGTGATTTACATCAGAATCTCAGGGGCGGATACAGGAGTTTATTAGGTTTGAGCGAAACTGTTATTGTGTGGAGCGCAAACATTTTTATCTTGCCAACCCCTACCAATTTCTTGCTCACCCCTATAGATGGGAGCAGGGGAAACACAAGAGAATATAAATCTTGATTTTGACCTCATATTGCACATTTTTCAGCTGTAGTTATATCATGTTTTCTATATCACACACACTCACATTGTTATATGCTTGGTTTTCCCTTAGATCTGAAAGTTCCCCAGATTTGCTAATTGTGGTAATTCAAACTCTGAAGTAACACCTCCTTTAACCTGAAGACATTGTTCAGAAATTCATTTACACATTTGACCCAAGCTGGGAACTTTAGAATGGATAAAATCTTGACTTCTTAATCCGGATATTCATTGTGAAAGCTCATAATTTTAGTCCTTAATCCACTCTTTTTCTCTCTCTTTGGATATCCGTACATTGTTTTCTCCAATGAGAGTGAAGGAATATAGTTCGTAAATTGAATTGACCAATGACAGCCTTGAAAATGAATTTTATCCAATGAGAGACCTCCGCAATTTCTAGCAAATAAAGAATTTGTTGTCGGCCATTTTGTAAATTAATCGGTAAAGAAATATATGAAATAATACGTTTGAGATTCTTTTTAGACTAATTTGAACTAATAATGTGTTAATATATAAATGGGTGAGAAATTATAATTAATCTCGAGACTAACATAATTTTGTTAGTCTCGAGATTAGCAAAAAGAGAGGATTAAGCATTAATCCTGATATCCACCATTCTAAAGTTCCCAGCTCCAATTACATAATTGTTAAGTTCACATTTCAAATTTTCTTTTTGAGGATGAAATGTACACTTCAAGTTTTAAAATTTATTAATCTTTGGCGAAATTGATTTAGGCAGATTAAGTAATCAAAAATGGCAATTCTTTTCTGCTTACTTCAGCTTAACCCTCATCAACCACCGTAGTTGTTATTGTACCAACATCTTGTGCCTCATCTACCTTGCCACCCTCCACCTGCTCCTGTGCCTCCTTCCTTTCTTCTGCGTCCTGTTCTTCCTTTGCCTTGTTCCTTGCTGCCTCTTGTGTTTGCTCTGCCTTTTTCCCTGCTGCTTCCTTTGCTTTCTCTGCCTTTTTCCTTGCTGCTTCCTGTTCTTCCTCTGCCTCGTCCCCATCCTTGGCCTCGGCCACTTCCACGGCCAACTCCATATCTTCCATATTGTCCTCTTCGACTGCTCCCTCCATGTCTTTCATATTTTTCACTTCCACTTACTCCATTTTCTCCACTACCTCCCTTCCCAGCATATCCTCCATTTACTCCAACCTCCCTGGTCCTTTCACTTCCTCCATCACCACCATTCTCTACTCCTGTTATTTCTCCTCCAGTCCCAGCATATCCTTCATATACTCCATCTTTTCTAGTACCATGATATCCCTTATTTACTACATTCGCTTCACCTCCATCATCACCACCATTCTCCGATCCTGCTGAAGCTTCTTTACTTCCTGCATATCCCCCATTTACTACATCCTCTCCAGTCCCTTCACCTCCACCATTCTCTGATCCTGCTGTAACTTCTTCAATTTCTGCATACTCCACAATAACTCCAGCTTCTCCAGTCCCTTCACCTCCACCATCACCACCATTCCCTGCTGTAACTTCTTCAGTTCCTGCATATCCTCCATTTACTCCATTCTCTCTCCAGTCCCTTCACCTCCACCATCACCACCATTCCCTGCTGTAACTTCTTCAGTTCCTGCATATCCTCCATTTACTCCATTCTTTCCAGTCCCTTCACCTCCACCACCGTTCTCTGATCCTGCTATAACTTCTTCAATTTCTGTATATCCGCCATTAACTCCATCTTCTCCAGTCCCTTCACCTCCACCATAACCACCATTCCCTGCTGTAACTTCTTCAGTTCCTGCATATCCTCCATTTACTCCATTCTCTCCAGTCCCTTCACCTCCACCATAACCACCATTCCCTGCTGTAACTTCTTCAGTTCCTGCATATCCTCCATTTACTCCATCTCCACCATTCTCTTCACCTCCTCCATCACCACCATTATCTTCTCCTGCTGTATTGTGTTCATTCCCAGCATATCCTCCATTTACTCCTTCTCCACCATTCCCATCATCTCCTCCTTCCCCTCCTCCATCACCACCATTCTCAAACCTTGCTGTGTAACCTCCATTTTCTCCTATTGAACCTTCTTCTCTCACTCCCCAATCTGCTCCCAATGAGTAGTCTCCTCCAGAGCTACTATTTCCATATTGTTGCACTTTATTCTCAGTTTTGATGCCACCCTAAATATTATTTTTTAAAGATATAGTTAATGAGAAAAGGCCTTGGTGAATATTTGAAGAAAGCTCAAATGTACTAAAATCTATATCTTTGCAACCGGACAGTGTGAATTATAGCTCATTTCATCTAACAGAATTTATAGACATTGGGTCGCAAAGACACAGGGATTAGAAAATCAGAGCTTGTGACAATGATTCAATTCCTTTATATACTGCAGAATGTATTTATGGTCAAAATTACTTTTTTTTCAAAATGAAAAATTCAAGGTTTTATTTATAATGATAATGGTAAGGACCAACAATCAACATTTTATTAATCAGGACATATTTAGTCTCCACACACATTTAATAACATCACTGCAGATTTTGTTAGAACTTGATTGCAATAAATTAGTATCAAAATTTCATAATGTCTCTGCTCACAAAACGAACTGCGATGTAGGCAGGGGCGGATACAAGGGGGGGGGGCGGGGGACATTCGCCCCCCGTGAATTTGGAATTTTTTGTTCCTATTTTCAGAATAGCTTCTCAATAGCATGGCTTAAGGGAAAGAAACCCTAGTGCAAAACAGGAAAAATGTCTGTCTTAATAAAATATAATGTGTAAAAAGTTAAAAATCTAGTTTTTTAGTCTTTAGTCATTAATTTTGACTCTTTTTGAGTCTTTTCAGTCAAACAAAATTTTCGCATGCGGCGCGATTTTTTGTTCCTAATTATGATTTTTTTGTTCCTAAAAAATCTTGCCCCCCCCTCACTTAAATCCTGTATCCGCCCCTGGATGTAGGTTTAAAGATATTTGCTATTGGTTTGCTATGTCAGTCTCTATTATGCATCATTAAGTCCATAAGCATTTACCCTCTACTTAGAGACATGCCTTTCACACAATGGTACTTTCACACCATTGTCTTAGCAAAATTGATGAGGATATTCTTGTTTTTCTGTCAAAGTAACTTAAAAGGTTTTTGTTGAAGAGAGAAGTAATATATTATTTTTCCTCATTGTTTTAGCTGTACAGGGTTACTATTGTGAATCAGATATGCAACTTTTTAATATGGAGATCCATTGAAATTACAAGGACATTCCCTTTATATAAGTTTTAAAGTTCCTACCGGTGTGTCAGCTACTTCTATCAGATAGGTTTTGCTTGACACTAAAGAAATAGACAAGATAAGGAAGAAGATTTCAGTGGTACTGATCCTAGAACAGTAAAGGATTAATCAAGAATATCAGATATTTATTGCTCATGAACAGTGTAGTGTAAGATCATGGGAATATAACATTAAAGGAACATTTTTCATCCCCGCAAAGGGTTTATCAAGGCTATCAGATCGTGAGATAGTATACACTCAGTTGCAGGAGAAGTGCAGTGTGTATGAAAATTTTCGAATCGATGCATATGGCAACATGGTGGCGATTTTTCTTGTTTTTTCTTTAAAAATTGCCATAAACATTGTTAAGGGCAACCGTAGTACATTTGAATTTCCGAGCCGGGTCACCCTTTCCTGTCCCAGTTTGTACTGTACCTAGCTCTATGGATAGGACTAGCCGGTGCAACAAGGTTGACGCGGTCAGACTTTATGGTTCATATAGGTTGAATTTACTTTTACTAAAGGGGCAGAGGTGCGTGTTGTGAGAAGACGAAAAGGACGATCGCAAAATGAGAAGAATAATTAAGGTTTTTTAATCGTTCTAATAATTTATTAAAATTACTAAATACTGCATAGTTAAAAGAAGCGTAAGAAAATATTTACTAAAGAGGACATTTTCATAGACTGTTCTTTTTGGTAAATTAATCAAAATATTTTAGCTGAGCTGAAAACTTTAGAATTAGATACACTTACTACCGATCACTAAGTATGGATATGGACACTTTTGATTTCTATCTTATCTGCTCTTTTTACTTTTATTGGATTCCCAACTTAATTCCGACCAATGAAAGTTTTTTTTCACAAAAGATGCACATTACATCGACCACAAGATTAAAATAATAATAATAAGATTGAGAAAAAGATTCTAAAGTTTTCAGCTCTGTAAAGATAATTATTGATATGTATAAGCTGATTTATTAATTTGTGAATTGAGATAAAGTTTATTTCAATGTATTCCAGTAAATTTAGATTTTAATTAAAAAAACTGTTTTTTTCTTATCTTATAATCGTTATTTATTGATTTGAAATGACCTTATCATGTCTTGCTAGGAATCCTACTAATTTACGGTAGAAATCTGAAACAATATATAGTTTTAGAATTGTCTTAATGTTATCAAACATTATTGATCTTTTCACACTACTTTATGTGGGGCTAAACTATTTTCCTTCAACAAAAATTTTAAATTAAACAGATTATGTTTTTAAAACATAATTTTTATTGAAAATTTCGAAAAAAAATTAAGAAAGGTTCTCAAGATTATCTCCGTTAACTTTGCTAGTATACTGCATAGTTTAAAAACTTTAAATTGTAAAATGTGATTCTCTGATTCTTTGTTTTGAAAGTTAATTTGCATGGAGATAAACTCTATGAAAGTTTTAAACAAATGATTAAATAAATCAAATGTTATTTTAAACATGTATTATCCATAACATTGTAAAACATTATGAAGAAACTGTAAACAAATCATCCTAATCTTATATTTTTAAAATATATTTAAAGGAGCATCTAAAACTTGTATTTTAATGAACTAAAGATATTCAGTTTAAGTTAAAACTCATTTTTTTTATAATACAGTGATAACCAGAAAACTCTGAAATAGGGAGACGACTTCATAGCAATGTATTTAATGCTCACTTGATGATTTGGTGCACAATTGCAGTGTTACATGCTGGTTAGACTTTTAAAAGTTTTAAATTGAGTTTAAAAGTCGTCTTCTTATTTTAGAGTTTTTTTTTGGTTATTAGAGTTTTTTGGCCGTTTTTCATCCTTACATGACGACATTTTTTCTGATTAAAATTATGACTGGACAGTGTTCTGGACACATTCAGACATTTTTTAAACTGTTCGTAATAAGTGGAACCCATAAACCTGTTAAAGAAGAAGAAGAAGACGACTGTTGAACTCAAATTATGATTAAAAACATTTAAAACAGTCCAATGAGCATGAACCACAGCTATTGTGACGAATATGCAGACCCACTTGTTAATTTTATTTTCAAGCTACGACAGTACAGATTCTATCTTTACGTTAATATATTAAAACTAAAAAATTGAGATTTTAGAATTTGTTTTGCTCATTTTTTACCTCCATTGTCAAATACAGGGTGTCCCAAAAAACATGGGAATTCAGTAACGAATTCGATATCGTCTTTGTTATGAATTAGCATTGTAATACCTAATTTTCAAAAGACATCATATTATCATGTCTGCTAGAGTTTATTTAATGAAAAGGGTAAAAGACTGCAAAGATGTGTCTATAATGTCTCCGCAAGAATAACAGTGAAGATGGACAAGTTTACTCTGTTTACTGCAATTTTCTTGTTTTTTTAAGTACAACCGTATGCAGTCAAAACATAAACAAACAAAATGTGAACATAGCAGACGAACCTCTTACAGATTACAGCTTTCTCAGTAGGTATCACTATACTAAATCAAAGAATTATCTAAAAAGACGATATCGAATTCGTCACTGAATTCCCATGTTTATTGGGACACCATGTACATATTTCTGTTCTACATTTAACTTTCAAAAAAACAATAAAAATTGAATCTTTTTCGGTAATTTTGGACATAATTTCTTTATGAACTTTTAAAGAATTATAGTTTTGATTCAACTTGACCAGGTCGATTCTAAACAAAGTGTCAACATTCGTTGCAGATATCAAAATGTACCGATCTAATAATGAACTGATTTAACTTTCACGGATATCTAATGATTTCGTGGCGAATTGTTATGCATGCCTTTATTTTGTTAGATTTCCTAAAGATTATTCTATAGCAAAACTATTTCCTTTCAAATCAAATCAAATCAAATCAAATCAAATCAAATCAAATCAAATTCACACAGTGACACAGCTTTGACAAAATGTTGCTCTGTTCCAAATTTTGATGTAGGAGATTTAGAAGATCCTTAAAATTTAGTTTAGATTTAAAAAAAGGAGAAAAAATGCATTTTAGGCTTTTTCTCAAACTTGCCATAGCTGGTTATTGATTACATAGAGAACATAATTGTGTGAATTTTAAAACAAACAGTTTTACTGTTAAAAATGTTAAGGTTAGAATTATTAAATTTTCGCTATTGACAATGCATTATATCAAAATTATAAAATAAATTGTTTATCAAAAAAAGTGTTTGTCTTAATTAATAGTTATTATTTAATATTGTTCAGAACATTTCTACAATTAAACGCTTTAATGTTTAGTTTCAGATTTCTCATTTGATTAAAATTATAAAAAAATAATTTTTTATGCCATTATAACTATTCTGGTATTACTAGGAGGGTATTATATTTAAACATAAATTATTGAAATCAAAACTAATGATTAAAAACAACAAATATTTTTAACTAAAAACATGTTCTCTGGTGACCATCTATTTTTTATTTAGATTTAAATTCTCATTTTTACATTATATAAATCTAATCTTTTAAAGGAGTAAATTAAGTGTTTGAAGCCATCACAATAGCATGCAATTCTAAGATTTTATTTAAGATTTAAAACAAACGAAGAATTAAACATGTAATTTTTGTCTAAAACCCATAAATTTTCAGTTTTGTATCTACATTTTTAACACAATTGGAGAATGCAGTGTATCCAGACGCCCGTTATTCTGATGTTGTTCTGGTTTCTCAGTAATTATTTCGTATCATCTAGATATGTCAAGGATACAGAAATAAAACAGGTAAAATTGAAGAATATTCTCTGTATAGAAAATAGAAGACGAAAAGTGAAGATTTTACTAAAATTCACATCAAATAGATTTGTATATAAATGTAATAGGTACAACTCTGTCTGTCTATCTATAATCTATATAGATATGAATATTTAGCTTGATAGTAAACAATAAATGGAATCAATTATTATAACCTCTTTTTCCAAAGATTTCAACCAAAATCTCTTTTTCCTAAACTTTCAATCCAAACTTTCGGTCGCGTACTGCAAATGCAATGATCTGCAGTATAACCATGACCGACGAAATCCTGGGCTTTATATCTTTTTAACCTAATTATGTAAAACTTTGATATTTAAGAGTTAGATTATTTGATCTAACAGAAGCAATGGCTTGAAATATCAAAAGTCTCCAACATTATGTTACAAAGATTTAGGGGTTTGAAAATCAGAACTTGTGGCAAAGACTTGATTTCTTTGCTTTCTCCTACTCCTGCGTAAAATCAGAGAAGCTACGAGCTGCAAGTTTGACCAATTCCTTATGATAAGACTCTAAACTGTAGTGCAAAATGCTTTGTAAGTTATTATCTCTTTGTTATTGTAATGGGTAAACATGAAAATCTAACTTATTTCACAAGCAAGGCTGCTTGGCTAGGGCCGTTCGGTTTCGTGCATCATTCATGAAAACCCCAATGTTTTTAATTGTTAAATTATTTTTTTTTCATCTCAAACTATCGCTCGTTTTCGATCGATTGTTGTTTAAAAATTTTAGATTATTCGTTTTTGTTACTAGCATTTGTTTTAAAAAATCTTTTTTTCATTTCTCTAAACAAATAAAGTCGTTCGTCCATCGTTATTTTTTTTCTTTCTGAGCGACACCTTTGTTCGTGAACATTTGATCTCAAAAATGTAGTCCGTTCTCAAAAATGTAGTCCGTTATCGAAAATGTAGTCCGTTCTCAAAAATGTAGTCCGTTCTCAAAAATGTAGTCCGTTCTCAAAAATGTAGTCCGTTATCAAAAATGTAGTGCATACATGAGAGAGATCTTGAGATAACTCTTGAAAAAACTTAATGAACTAACTTTTATATTTTACATTAGCAATTACTTCCCAAATGATCACATTAAATAACCAATTCTTATGTTTAGGATTCTATTGATAATGTACCAGTTCTGAATCATGGACCTGTTGTTGAACAAGTTGGAAATAGAAATTTTACATTGGATTACTTCTTTGGTCTGGGATTGGGATTGGGATTGCATTTTGGATCTGTCCTGGGACAGGAGGGATGGGATGGGGGGAGGGGGGATGGAGCAGGATTAATAGGATGGAATGGAAAGGAGGACGGATGGAATTGGTAATGCTACAGAATTTAATTACTTGTTAATAGTAGTTTAAAATATACTTAGAGTTACATTTCCTTGGCTAAATATTTAAAATGGCACTTTTTTCAGTCTACTATTTTTTCCACTGGTACCGTTAAGAATTTCTAAAACGCGTTAAGTAAAATTGAGATCGTTAACGATCAGTAACTTTATCCAAGAATGGTAGATTCCTCTAACAGAAAGGTTCCTTCAGTTCTTGGAACAAATCAAGATAATGTTAGGCCAATAGAGAAATCCACTAAATTCTGTAATATACAATAAATTCATTTTTGGTGTACAATTGTATACTGGTTGTTTATAAACAAACGCAACCGAAACTGGATTTGAACCGAAACATGAAATCGAACCCAGTATTCAAACCTTAGTTGCAGTCCAGAGATTTAAAGTTACAAATATTAAGACAAATAAGGTAAATTAATTCATTATGTTTAAATATTTATCAAAAACCCTCTCCTCCTCCTGTATTGTGTTTTCTGGCAGGAATAAATTAGAAAACAATTAAACAACTATTATGGTTTGATTTTTTTTTTTAATATTCATTAATTATAATTGCTCATAAAGGGACTGTATTTTCACTTTCCAAAATTTGTTTAACATAGTATAGAACTATAGAACCCATTAAATGGGGAACAGTATAAGACGACTGTAGACTACACAAATACTTTTTTATGAAACTACTGTGTCACTTCTTGGTAAATTTCATTTACACATGCTATAAAGTAATCATCGTGCTAAAATGTGAAATTAGCTGTTTAGCTTACCACTGTGCTATCAAGTTTCATTGGCTCCCGGATTCTATCCAAAAAATGAATATTTAAAAAAAATTTTTTTTTATAAAATTACCTAACACTATTATTTCGGCACAGTACATGTTATAAAGTTTTAGACTAATATTTTACGATTATATTTTGTCCATTGCTAAAGTTCTGGACAAAATATAATTTAAAAAGGTTTGAAAGTTGAATCTTCTTCAATCTTCTTAAAAAAAAATTCTGTTAAAAAACTGTATAGCACTGTGCAGTGAACCAAAATAAATAGTGTTATAAATAGTTAGAAATAATTCAATGAACATGAAACAAAAAAATATTTTTAAATTGTATTTTATTTTTCTATAATCATAATTATTATTAAATAGATTTTTTTCTTTACAATTATTATTATTTTTCCCCCCGGACTAATCTGTTTCTTTTATTTAAAATTAAACATGTTTTGGTCTATAATTCAATCATCTTTAAACTTACATACTTGTGTATTCTATACTTTTTCATTCAAAATGCATATGCCAACAAAAAAGTATTTAAGAAAAAATGCTAGAACATATTTAAGAATCCTACATGTTGGGTTTGTATTAGGTATTTTATATATATATAGATATTTAAGAATCCTACATGTTGGGTTTGTATTAGGTATTTTATATAGATAGATATTTAAGAATCCTACATGTTGGGTTTGTATTAGGTATTTTATATATATATATAGATATTTAAGAATCCTACATGTTGGTTTGTATTAGGTATTTTATATTTATAGATATTTAAGAATCCTACATGTTGGGTTTGTATTAGGTATTTTATATTTATAGATATTTAAGAATCCTACATGTTGGGTATGCATTAGGTATTTTATATAGATAGATATTTAAGAATCCTACATGTTGGGTTTGTATTAGGTATTTTATATAGATAGATATTTAAGAATCCTACATGTTGGGTTTGTATTAGGTATTTTATATATATATATAGATATTTAAGAATCCTACATGTTGGTTTGTATTAGGTATTTTATATATATAGATATTTAAGAATCCTACATGTTGGGTTTGTATTAGGTATTTTATATTTATAGATATTTAAGAATCCTACATGTTGGGTATGTATTAGGTATTTCTTCCCAGAGGTTAGAGCAGCAGAGCACAGAACCAGGAGAACTATCAGTTCAAAAGTTTTCATCCTAAAAATACTGGATTTTAAAAAGGGCAGTGAAACAAAATGTGCGCACAACACTCTTACGAAAAAAATTGACCGTGAGTTTGACAATCACGCCTTTAAACCTATAACTAAATTCTATAATTTAAATAAAACCAAATGCCAAGGTGTTGTGACACTTCAAAGTCGACCCGGTCTTGAAAAATAATTTGCCTAGCTGTCTCATGTAAAACTAGCATTGCATGTTGAATTGTTATCATGGTTCAAACCATTACTCATCTTAATAAAGCATTGCTCTTTTCAAAAAGTGGACATTTTTTCACAGCTTGATAAATGAAAATTTTATAAAAAATATTTCAACATAATGTATCTAATGAACAAAAATCTTGTTTTGTGCAAACATTTTATACGTTTTTAGTAACCTATTATAATAACCTAAGCACTCAAATTTTAGCATACTTGTATTATATTTGTGTCTTTTCCAATTATTAAAAAAAAAATAATATTCGGTTCTCAATCATCTTTGAATGTTTTCAAAAATTGTGACTTCATGTGCGCACATTTTGAATTGATTTTGCTAGACAATATATCAAAAAATTTGGAAGCACTGATTAAAATGAAACTGATCACTCTTTTCAAAATTGTTAATTATAATAATTTTATCTGAGTTCCTGGAACTCTGAAATGTCCAACTATTATTGCTGCTAGATTTAGCTGTATCAAGGTTTTACACAAAAGGTTTACACGACATGTCATTGTCTACGTTTTACTGATGAAAGGTTTACACGACATGTCATTGTCTACGTTTTACTGATGAAAGGTTTAGAAAATTTGAGTTTGTAAAGAGTAATAAGAAAATGATTTGAAGTTTAGTTTTCCAACCTGATGTGTCAGCCTGCTGAATAAACACTACTGACAACTTTACAAATGTTTAACAAATTATATTAATTTGATACAAATTAATTTGATCATTTACTTCAAAGGATTGCATTAAGTAAATAATCAATAATTAATTGATTACAAATTTTGAATAATGCTAAATTTTAACCTTAAATATAATTAATCATGTTGACATTTCAAATAATTCAACTTAAAGGGACTGCATGATGCTTAATTTCAAGTGATCCTCTCTCCTCTATACAATTATGGCATTGTCAGATTCACATGGGTACTCTTAAAAACTTTGTCTGATTAGGTATAAATTAGATAATCATGTTTTGTTTCTTTAAACTGTTTGTTTTCATTAGCGGTTTTTCTGCGAACGTGACTTCCGCATTTCTTGTTTATAAGAAGCAACTGAGACACTCGCAGAAATAAATACTTTTAAAGTCAGAAAAACGACGTTATCTTCCACATTTTTGATCAGATTAAGGTTTCAAGGGTACCGTTGTAAATCGGGCCATTGTCAACTTTGCGTGGAGGGTCACTTGAAATTACCTGTACAGTCCCTTTAATATTTAATATTTAATGCTAAAACTTTAGCTGTTTCCTTATTTTGATAGAGTTAACATGTAGAAAAAAACATAAACTTTAAAACTTTTAAAGAAAACTCTTAAAGTTCAGTCTAACTTATACTTGCGTATATATGTTTAATGTTAAAATGTTGAAAATAATATAGAAATATAATATCTTTTTTAATTTGTAGGGTAGGGTACAGCACAGGGCGGAAAAAAGTCCGGTTTGCGAAAAAAAATCTAAAATAGCCCATAACTTTTTTGCGACTAAACCTACAGATCTAAAAACTCTATTTTTGAAGAGCACTTGAAAAATGCATATTTGTCTATAACAAACACATATTTTTTTAATTTCTTTGACCTTTTTTATGCATTTTTTTCCACCCTCCCTAGCACCCCAAACCATTAAAGTTATCGGTCTATTTTTTTTTCTTTGAGCTGGCCATGAAAAATTGGGCTATGAACATGCATTTCAACCCTTTACCTATTCTCTGAAACCTTTTTCTAAGAGGGGGGGGGGCGTCAAACGCCCCCCCGCAGGCTATACATAGATTATTGAACTATAGACTAAAAACAGATTGAATTTAAATAGAAGAAACCAGACGCATCTCGATCGCCCTGGTAAGTGCAGGGACGTAAGTTTTCTTCTTCATACTTCTTTCAGGTCTGTATTCCTATGCCCACTCTTGTACACGTATACTGTCTCTTTCAGGTCTGTATTCCTATGCCCACTCTTGTACACGTATACTGTCTCTTTCAGGTCTGTATTCCTATGCCCACTCTTGTACACGTATACTGTCTCTTTCAGGTCTGTATTCCTATGCCCACTCTTGTACACTTATACTGTCTCTTTCTGAGTTGGATAATTAAGAGAGAGTATCGTTGAACGAAACTCCCGAGTTTCCTTTTTGGGGTCATGAATTCTGTCCGTCCAATTATGCTGAACAATTTACCATTAATGAATTATGCTTCAGTCAGATAATTCAATGGATTGTAGTATAAAGCGAGCTTGCTTTATTTCAAAGATACATATTTGACTGAGTATTGCATCTTGTAATATCACAAAGTTGGTTAATGAGTGATTTTAAGATGGATTTAGTATAATGAGTCAGTAATTAAATAATCATTAGACTTCAAGATGCAATACTCAGTCAAAGGAATTGAGTCTTTGCCACAAACTCTGATTTTCTAATCACCATATCTTCGGAACCAAATGTTGCATACCTTAGATATTTCAAACTATGAATTCTGTTATATCAAGTAATCTGAGTTTGAAATATCAAAGGTTTACAACATC
This sequence comes from Eurytemora carolleeae, assembly GCF_000591075.1. Classification (NCBI taxonomy): domain Eukaryota; kingdom Metazoa; phylum Arthropoda; class Copepoda; order Calanoida; family Temoridae; genus Eurytemora; species Eurytemora carolleeae. The sequence goes on along the minus strand of NW_019397798.1, from coordinate 18,581 downwards.
GAGTTCTAAAGATATTGTGGTTTAAATATTTGATTTTGTTCCAAAGACTCAATTTCTTTGTCAAAAATTTCATTGTAAAACAGTTTAAGAATTCAACACACTAAATATTAATCTTAAGTAGAATTGTAAAATGGTTTGAGTTGTGTGTTTTGCTTGACGCGGCTGGATTTTTTAAAATCTCACTTTAAAGGCCCTAAAAGTACCATTTAAAAAAGTAGTTTTGCCTTGAATACTCAAATGTGGTGGTAAGGAAGGGGAAATAGTGGTGGCTTATGGCTGCCGGAACAGAAAAAGCTAATATGTGGCATGGAAGGGGAAATAGTAGTGGCTCATGGCCGCCTGCCTTCCCCTGCTCATCGTGGGCACCAAAAACAAATTGCTTAAGGTATATTATGGTGCATCATTTTGAATTGTTCATAGTATTTTCAAAAATAAGCCATTTTAGAGGAAAAATTGGATTTTTATTTGGGAAAAATAAGTTTAGCAGTTTACATTAAAAGGACGTCATTATTTCTTTTTAAAACTTAAATATTTAGTTCTTTATGTACATCTTTTGCATGATGTTGCTGGATTTTTGAAAATCATTTAAAAACGTAATAACTGCCAGAAAACTCAAATGCTGTGGCATGGAAGACCATACAATTTTGGCTCATAGCTTCCGGAACTCGGAAGACAAAAAACTAAAATGGGGCATGGAAGGGAAAAATGCTGTGAATATGGCCGCCTGCCTTCCCCCGCTTATGCAGGACAGTACGCTCGATAAATGATCCCTTTTTAGTGAAATGTATATAGACCTTAAAAATTAGAAACAGAAACCCAGCAATGTTGCAGTGTACTTTTACTTATTATCCAAAAATTCATAAATAACAGTAATAGTTTAAATTGTTTTTTTGAATGACTCAAATCTGAATTTATTGATGTTATTATCATATTATTTTCCTAATAACAACAATCCCCCTAACCCCACCAATCCCCACCAGCCCCCACCATAGCCACCATAAAAGAAGTAATCTTCTCCTGTAGTTTCATCCCCGGTTCCATTCCCGGTTCCATTCCCAGTTCCATTCCCGATTCCATTCCCGGTTCCATTCCCAGTTTCACTTCCAGTTCCATTCCCAGTTCCATCCCCAGGTTTCATCATATGTGGAGGAGAAGGTGGCTGGGAATCCTAAACAAAATCGAATTTTTCGACATTTATTAAAAAAATCATGAAGAAAAAAGTGATTGGTTAAAATGTGTCGCACCATTGATAATTTCATAAACTTAAATTCAAATCTTAAAATGTTTAAGAAATTTTTGGCGGCGGTTCTCCAGCTAGACATGGACGTTTTTTTTAACTAATTACTTTCCCAGACTGTATTTGTACTTAATTGGCAGGTTTAGTACAGAATTACTTTGCCAAAATCCCTGAAATGTTAAGAGCAGAGACACCTAGCAGCCAAAAAAATCGATGGTGTATTTTTGGACCTACGCTTAACCGACCAAAAATCAAAATATATCTCTTTTCAGTAGAATCCACAAAACCATAAAGTTTAAAGAATTTCTTAATCCACAAATTTAAAATATTAATTCATTCAGCTGATCAACTTGTGTTCTCGTAAAAGGTTTACACAAATTATACTATACAAGCATAACTTTAAATATTTTACAAAAATTATTCTTTTTTATGAATTAGTGGTAGGAAAGTTAGATTAGTTCATGATTTATTGATCTTTATATGAAACTGCTATAGTTATTCACATATAAAGGAATTAGTGAAATTTAAAAGCCTTAATCTTAATTAAAATAGACTTTAATACAAATTGTTTTTATTAGAGACCAAAAGCAGGGCATGGAGATGTAATGAGAGGCGAGAGCAGTTACAGAAGGGATTGGAGGTCATTCTGCATATCAGGAAGCTTTGGAGGTCATTTTGCAGGCTCATGGCACCCTCATCCATCATATCACACTGTTTGTAATTGAGCATTGTTGATCATTTCGTGGGCTCATGGCAGCCATCATGGCAGTATTTAGAAATCCAGTTTGGTGGATTTGACCCCAGACCTCCACATTGGCATGGCAGCTTGCTCTTGACTGACATCTAGTGAGCTTTCAGTCCTATTAGATGTCAGTGAAGCATATGTGTATAAATGTTAGAGTTTTAAAGTTTTTTGAGCTTGAAAACTACTCTAAATGTCAATATAAAACTTACCTTAGCAACTAACGCCTTTTTGGTCACATTTTCTTAATTTATAGAAAGACTGGTTTATTTTTAAATACTGATGATTCATTATATGAGAGTTTAAATAGCAAATTAAAGTTTTGATTTCTTCAAAAAAATTCATTTACGTGCTCCCTCGCACAGCTTCCGAACCTCATTTTACCTATTTGCAGCAGTGCTCGTCCTCAAGAGCTTCCAACCCTCCCACAAACAGTCTTCCGTGAAGGGCCTTTCAATTATAATCGCCAATTTCTACTTAAAACGGGACTTTGATTATTTAAGCACGGTAGTTGATCTATAGTATCCTTCACATTTGCATAATATTTTTTTTTTTACAATTAAAGTTTGGGAGAAAATAGCTTTGTTGTATAGATTTATTTTAATAACAAATCTTGGAATGGCTGGCACTTTATTATGAATAACTTTTAGTAATAAGTAGACATATAAAAAAGTTTCCTTCATAATATGTTATTTCTAAAAACATATTTGTTTGTTGATTTTCTTTCTAGTTATTGAGATATTTAAAGAAAACAAAACTCTGCTATAACCTAATGATTTTAAAACTATAATTGCCGCCTTTTTTACAAGCGCTACAGATTTGAAATACATATAGATTGAAAGATAATTACATTTTCTTTAATTTGAGCATTGCTGAAATTGCCTTTTTTCTTTGTATAATGCATTATTTTGCAGGCAAATTAACTTACTATAAATAATACGTTTTCGTCTGCAAAACGAATTTTTGTAAGTTTATGCGTTTACGTAAATTTCTTTATTTACAAGTTTAAGGGATTTGAAGCTGTACAAAATTTCAACGTTCCGAACGTTGAATGTGTTAGCAAGAATGTTTCCAATATAGCCTCTGAACCTGTAGGTTCGGAAGCAGTATGGGGATTCAGCACAATGCCGCAAATCAAAAGGATACACAAAGACAATTTCAAACAAAATCTACAAAGTTTTTCCAGCCCAAACTTTGATTGTAAAAAAAATATTACACAAATGTTAAGGATACTATAGATCCAATATTTTGCTTAAATAATCAAATTAGTCCCGTTTTAAGTAGAAATTGACGAAAATAAATGGAAAATCTTTCCCTGCAGACTGTTTCGGGGAGGTTCGGAAGTCCTTTGGGAACGAGCACTGCCACAAATAGGTAAAATGAGTTTCAGAAGCTGTGCGGGGGAGGTTGCCTTCCCTCCCTCATGGTATAAGCATTTTAAAATATTAGCATCATGAGTATGCAATTTCATCTCAAAAGTAGTGCCTACCCCCGCACACACTCCTCAGGCTGCCGTGGTGTCTACCCCTGCTCACACACTCCTCAGGCTGCCGTGGTGCCTTCCCCCGCACACACTCCTTAGGCTGCCATGGTGCCTACCCCTGCACACACTCCTCAGGCTGCCGTGGTGCCTACCCCCGCACACACACTCCTCAGATTGCCCTGGTGCCTACCCCCGCACACAGTCCTCAGGCTGCCGTGGCGTCTACCCCTGCTCACACACTCCTCAGGCTGCCGTGGTGCCTACCCCCACACACACTCCTCAGGCTGCCGTGGCGTCTACCCCTGCTCACACACTCCTCAGGCTGCCGTGGTGCCTACCCCCACACACACTCCTCAGGCTGCCGTGGTGCCTACCCCCGCACACAGTCCTCAGGCTGCCGTGGTGCCTACCCCTGCTCACACATTCCTCAGGCTGCCGTGGTGCCTACCCCCGCACACAGTCCTCAGGCTGCCGTGGTGCCTACCCCTGCTCACACATTCCTCAGGCTGCCGTGGTGCCTACCCCCGCACACAGTCCTCAGGCTGCCAAGGCGGAATCAAAATTCGACCATTTTTTGCAGGCAAGCTAGGCATAGACACTACAGCTCTCTCCCTTGGGTCATACTGTTTTCTCTTTAAGCGAGCGCATAAATAAAAAAGATTTTGATATTTTAACTACATGTTGGGTTTCTGTGTTTTGAGATAAGAAAAATTTTTAAGACTCCTACCCGGGTTTGTATTAGGAATTTCTTTCCTGAGGTTAGAGCAACAAAACATAGAACCAGGAACACTAGCACAAATAAAGTCTTCATCCTAAATAAAATTATTAAAACTAGAGATCAGCATCGTTTTAGTAAACATATACAATTTGTTGTGAGAGAACAACTATTTTTGTGAAAGAACAAAATTTTGCTGTATGCTGACTTTTTGAAAAAAAGCGAATGATAAATGAAGGACTTTGATCGTTCAAAGAAATTATTGAACACACTTTTTAATGAATGATTTGAACAAACAAACAAACTTGAAAAATCGGTCATATTTTGAACAAACAGATTTTCCAAAAGATTTTGAAAAACAATCGTTTTTTACTGAACGTTCAATTTTACTGATTTATCGTTCAGTGAGAAAGCAAACGAAATAGATTGAAGTTGAGACATGAATATGATTGCTTATGATTATGTTCATTATATACATAGTTAGTATTACTTACTGCTTTTATCTTTTACATAAGTTTAAGATATTTCTAACGTTACTGAAATAATATTTCCTAGAACTTTCCAGAACGATGTTCTGGATCAATTCTGGATCGCAAACCCTAGACCCTAACCCGGTTTTCCGATTCAGGGGGAAAATATGTTCCGGAATTAATCTCGGATTCTGGAATTGCGGAATTCCAGAACCTTTTCTAGAAAGGAAATGGAATAAAATTCCCAATCATTTTGTAAGTAAACTCTACTATGAATTCAATGGCCTATATGTCAGGCAAAAAAAGTTTGCATTTTTGGTTATTTTTGTGTTGGGACATTTCATGGATGAACATTTTATACGTACAACTTTGTTTAAATTAAAAATGTGATTAGTTTTTTTTTGCGAAAATAAATTAATATGTTTTATTATGTATGTTTAAGCAAAATATTAAATATCTAATCTAAGGAATGTCCTTTTATGAAATGTCCGCATAATGAATTGTCTTCTGTAAAAAGTTCTTTCTCTGAAATATTCCTGTCCAAGAAATATCCTATCAATCAACTGTCTTTCTATAAAATGTCCCAACACCGTCATTTTTTTTTCACTCTTTAAAGATCTTGCATTAAATGTTGTCAGGTGTAGTGATATAAATCAAAAAATAAAATGTGGCAAATCGAATGGCAATCGATCAAGTAAATGTCTTAAATCTAAAGAAACTTTATTCTTAAAAAGCAGCAATATTTCACGAGCATTTAATGGTTCAAGCGTGGTTTTAAGACCAGAAAAACAATACTTTAACACAATTTTTCACTAAACTAAGCAAGTAGGAGTAGGTCAAATATGCCTATTATAGGCCGGTTACTGTAAAAAGTCTGACTGCGCCATCAAAGATAAAACCAAGCCGGCAAAAGATAGGATCGGATGGGTAGTGCTGGGTCGACTATGCTCTGGGTAGTCCAATGAATGCATGTACAGTACATGTTGTACCAGCTTGGATCAAGCAACTTTTACAGTAGTGTGCGCGAAGGTCGGTATAGGGGTCAGTTCGATTTAGATTCAGATTGACCCTAGTCCACCGTGATATTATGTAAATAATGTGAAAAGGATGTTTTCAAACAGTGTAATATTGTTATCAAAGAAAAATATTTTCTGGTCATATTTCAAATTGATTTGCTAGAAACAAATCTTAAATTCTAGAAGCTTAGATTAAAAAGAAATATATTACTTTCCCCAAACTCAAATTGTTTACAAAGCTCATATTTTTTCAACCTTTTTTCCAAATTCCAAACAATCAAAATATCCTGAAATTTTGAGCTCGCCAAATCATGTTCTAAAAAACTTTCGGGGTGAGAGACTTAAAACAATTTTTTCCTCCCTCCAAAAATATGAAATATATCATGGTTTAAAACAATAGTCACATTAATTGCAGAGAAAAGATTATTGTGTGGCGAGTAATCAGAAAATGATTTTAAGTTTTGTTTTCCAACCTCATAATTTGTCAATTGGTGAATAAAAACTGATGATAATTTTACCAATATACAGCAAAGTATATAAATATAAAACAATTTAATTTTATTATTTACTTTAAGTATTGAATTAAGCAAATAATCAATAATAAATTGAACACAAATTTTGCATAATGCTAAATTTCAACCTGAAATATAATTGATGTTGTTAATATTTAAAAAAGTTTAATCTCATATTTTGATTATTGTCAAGCTAAAAAAGTGCTGCTGCATTTGCTGCTTTGCTGTAGTTGCTGTTTTATTAGAATGAATGTAGGAAATAAAAAATAAAAAATTGTTTACTCCCTTTTAATTAAAATCATTGACCAATGATTCACCCAACAGAGATATGCTGCGTTAAGTAGCTAACTGTCCCTTGGGAGGACTAAGTAAATAACAGCTTTTTTATCAAATCGCGCATTTCATGTCACACCCAATTACTTTTATTGGTAAATTAAAATTTTGACTTAACCACAGGTTCCTTTGTCCTCAAAACATCCAGATCTTAGGCATTTGGTAAATTTCCCAGATACCCAAGCATTCGGGAGATTTCCCAAATGCCTATAGGTATTTGGGAAATTTCCCAAAAAACCTAGGCATTTTGATTTTGCTCTTTATAGAGTTGAAATAGGAAAGTGTGGTACATTTCAACTGTTTGCAAGGCAAGAGCTAAAAAACTTTCATGATTGGAGTGACAGGGAAGTTTAAACAAAATTCAAAGTTAGTAGTTACGTCTTACAAACTTGAAAAGCACAGAGGGAGTAACAAAATAAAGGATTGGTTTTGTATTACATAGGACTAAAATCATATTTTTAGAGTTCCATGTTTTATGGGGAAAACATTGAAATAAAATACTAAATATTATTTGGAACATTGTAAAATATTCTGTAAAGTTAGTTAGTCTTTTTACTTCAGAAATCAATTAACAATTTTGTGCAATTGTACTAAGAACTTTTTCCAGAGTTTTGTAAAATACTTTTATTTGTCAATAGATTTTAATAAAATTTTGGAACAGAATGGCCTAAATATTTTCCAATTAATAATAACAAAAAATTGCCATCTCCAAAAAAAAATCGGTCGTTCCATAAAAAAAAGACTGTTTTTTCGAAATATTTTGAAAAATTCGTTTGTTCAGTAAGAACCTATATTTTTTTCATTTTCGTTCTACCCAAAGATTTAGAAATCGTTAATAAACGATCAAGATTGTTCGAACGATTAAGATTGAACCTAAAATGTTAGCTTTTTTGTTCGTATCTCTGAATGATTATGTTGTTCATCCATCGTTAGTTTTTTTCTGAATGAAAAATTCATGAAAAATTTCGTTCATTCACAAAAAATACCCATCTCTAGTTTCCACAACTATATTTCAATGGATATTTTATTTTTAGTTTTTAAATCTGTTATAGGACAACTAAAAATAGATTTTTTTTTTAAATGGTTCCGCAAAACATGACGTAAGGTCCAGCAAAATAAAAACAAGCAAGACAAAATAACAAATAAATATATATAAAACTTTAAATTAGACTGAGGGTTTAATTATAATGTTTCAAATACAATTCATTTCAATTACAATCATTTACAGTGAAACAACTGCTTTATTGGAAAGTTAAAGGGACTGTAAGGGTGATTTCAAGTGAATCTCCATGTTCACAACCGAACCCTTAAAAGTGCTGTCTAATCAATTAATTTAAACATTATCAATGTTCATTAATGTTTAATACTGATTATTTTCAATTGTGTTTTAAGTCGGAACGTGCCCAGTAAAATAGAAGATTTCTCATAAAAGTATTTGGGGACAATTTTATTCTTTCGAGATAAAATTTGCCGGAATTTTTAAAGAAAATTTCACAGGGCGGGATGATATTCTTAATGTTAAGTTGGACAGTAAAGGAATTGCTGGGTAATCATGGATCAGTGATCTTGGTTCAAAGTCGATCAAAAAGGAGAAAATTAACAATATTTTTTTAACTTGAAATTAGTTTGAATATGAAATTAATCTTGAAAAGCTTAGCTTAGCATTATTTGACATCATTGTTTATTTTGTTATTGAATATTTTCTTAATTTAGTCCTTTGAAATTAATACTGAATTTAATTTGTATCAAATTTATATAATTTACAGTACATTGTTTACTCAACAGTTGACAAATCATCAGGTTGGAAAACTAAACTTTAAAGAAATTTCTAATTACTCGACTCTACTTGGGATGGATTGTTTTTAATTTTTACTTTACTGAAACAAACGAACTAATCGTATAAACTAACGATGTATTAAAAAACGAAAACGAAACGATCGTTTTAAAATCATTTTAAAAACAATAATTTTTTAGAATTAAAAAATCAAGTGGTTGTTTTATCTTTCGTTAACAAAGGTTGGCTGTTTTCGGGTTTGTTAACTGGCTAGGGGGGGGGGGCCTTTGACGACCTCCCCCTCCACCAGTTTTTTTGTGCTAACACACTCATTTTCGACACGCTATCACCTTGAATTTTATTCACATTTAAAGGATATTAATTAAAAGGATTTTTTGCAACTTTTTCTTTTAATGCATTGCATAGAGTGAAAAGGCTGTCAGTGTTAAAAAACCTAATTAAAGCCATACATCTAAATACTACATTCTTAAAAAGCCCTTGAAAATTGGATGTAAAAACATGTGTCATTTCTTTAAACTTGTCAAAAAAAAATTATGTTCCTTTTTTCGACATTTTTTTCATAATTTCCTTGCATCCAAACTATTTAAGTCTAATGTTTTCCAATGAACAGGTGAAACGCCCCCCTCTGGCTATACTGTTGTCAACCATTAACTATGCTCCGTGTAAAGTCGTCTTTAACTTAGATCCCCTCTCGGAGACACCAAAACCAAACCAAACAATTTTAACCTCCTTTTTCTTTGTTCTCCCTGTCGGAGTATAAACAACCCAGAGCGTTGTGAGTCCATTTTCAACAGCTAAACATAGAATATTTTCATATGAAGAATTATTGCCTTTCGTTAATAATTAAATTGTCATTTAGTTCAGAAGTTTAAAACATGTTTAAGTACTGTTCAATTATTGATAACCCGTTTCATCAATTATTATATCGTAAGAATTTTTTCATTATAAACATTTATTATAATATTTGTTCAAGTTAACTATGCATGTAATTTTTAAGGAAAAAAATATAATCTTTGTTATTGGTGTTTTTGAGACGGGGGTTCAACATCTTCATCTTGAGTTTCTTGCTATACATCCGTCAACAACTGTTACTGTATATATAGATTCAGATCTCCAAGCCTTTTTAAGGTTAACGATCGTTAATGACCATTACTGACCCTACCATCGTTAACGATCGTTAACAACATACTCTTTTTTAAATGTTGCAGAGCTAAAAAAAGAAATGTTAAATTTTTATCGATTTTTTTACAAGTTTTACAGACTAGCAGTCACACTCACAAACTCATAAATGTAAGAAAACCTTTTAACTTTTCTTGCTTAAAAAAATCAAATCTTTTAGAATACAAATTTCAACAAGGAAAATTTTTTTTAAATTTTTTAAATTTTTTGTTGTTGTTTAAAAGATCTAAACAAACAATTCGTTAGTTAAAATACATTCGTTTTTTCTTATTCGAAGGCTCATTAGTTATGATAAATCAAAAACGAAACAAAAAACTTTGACAATTTTTATTTAGTTTAAAACATAAAGTGGTAAATAAGCTTTATTTTTTTAATTGCCGTACATTAAGAGTTGGAATCAAATACCCATATTTTGAAAAGCTCAGAAATTGCAATATCTGTAAATTAGTAAATTTTATTGATGTTCAGATTTATGTTGCACGCTTTAAATACTTAAAAAAAAAAACTGAGGACGATTGGTCCATGATTTTCTATATAATAACGCTCTTCCCTCATATAAATATATATATTTAAGCATATATATATGTTTGCTTTAGCTGGTTAAATGGCTGAACCAAATTGGCTGACATTTTCTAAGGAAACCCATGGGTATCCTGGTGGTAAAATAAGCTAAAATATTCAAATATTTTTTTTTCTCTCAAAAATAATTTTTTTTTCTTTAAAATTTGAATTTTTTTTCATTTCACGGGCAATGCCGGGCACTTCAGCTAATTTAGGAATAAAATTATTATTTTAAGGATGAAGACTTTTTATGTGCTCTTACTCCTGGTTCTATGTTCTGTTGCTCTAACCTCGGGGAAAAAATTCCTAATACAAACCATGGTAGGATTCTTTAATTTGTTCTAAGCTGTTGGGATGCTTTAAAGTCGAATCTGTTTAAAAATTGATGTTTCCGAGTTGATAAACTGTGGTCTTATTAGTGTTTTGCATCACAAATCATTTGAAAGCTTGGAAAATGGTCAAAAATAGAAATAAAGATTTATTGAAACAAATGAAATTTTTCAGGATACTCAGCCTCCTCCACCTCCACCTCTGAAACCTGGGGATGGAACTGGGAATGGAACAACGGGAGAAGATTACATTCTGGAATTGTTTGGTTGGGGGGTTGCATTGGCGTTATTTGGAAAATAATGTGATAATAACATGCATCAATAAATTCTGGTTTTGGGTCATTTAAAAAAAAAACAGTTATGATTCTGTACAAAATAAAAATTTCTTTTTATAACAGAAGCACAGGCCCAGGAATGGGTTAGGTTATTATACAAAACTTCTACAATCCAAACCAAACTTCCGTAAAAGTATTTTTATTGTAAACAGGAAGTTTAATTTTCTTTATTGGATATTATTTCTATGTAAGGAAGTTAAGTTTGTTTTGAATTAAATTACTTGGATACATATGTTTTTCAACCAAAAATATAACCATGTTTGACTAAAATATAATCATTTTCAAACTAAATATATAACTATTTTTTTTCAACCCAAAAAAGCTGGCCATAATCCAATGAGATTTTTTTTAGAAATACAATTAAGAGTTTGCCGAGTTGTTCAATTTATGCCTTATAAAAAGTTGAATTGTTTACTAACTAAGCACTTCTAATAACGAAAATCAATTACTATTAATGTGAAAATAATACAACTGTAAATTTCATGAAAGGAAAACCATAAAATGCGAGGAAGGGGGTGTAGAGGCGCCATGAGCCCCGCAATAATGACTTCCCAACCTCCAGATTTGCAGAATTACCTCCAGGCAACACAAAATCGTCTCCCTGCCTTTCCCTATGTTTCCGAGCCTCTGCATTTTGTCTCCGCGTCCCGAATTTTGGTTTCAAATAAAAAATATTTGGCATTTAAATCCACTAAAAACCTTTTTTTCGAAAAATGATATGATAAAATAGTTTATAATGATACAATAACAATTTGTAGGACTATTGTAGTTGTGTATAACGATGGACAAATTTTATATTATTACCAGGGGTTTCATGTACGAATCAAACGTTATCAAACAAAAAAATCGTTATTTTAATAATTTCTTAGACATTTGACAGATGCGACTTCTGACATTTGCGGCAATTTTATGCATGAGACATTTGATAAGTAAAACAATTTACATACAGGGTGTCCCAAAAACATGGGAATTCAGTGACGAATTCGATATCGTCTTTGTTATGAATGAGCATACAGAACAGTGTCATTACANCCGGTTGTACTTAGTAAAACAAGAAAATTACAGTATACAAACAGAGTAAACTTGTCCGTATTCACTGTTCATCTTGCGGAGACATTATAAACACATCTTTACAGTCTTTTACCCTTTTCATTAAATAAACTCTAGCAGACATAATAATATTACAGCTTTTGAAATTAGGTATTACAATGCTAATTCATAACAAAGACGATATCGAATTCGTCACTGAATTCCCATGTTTTTTGGGACACCCTGTATATGACATTTGACAGATTCAATATATGACGCATGCGATGTAACATAAGAACAACTTCTTATTTACCTAAACTCAATTTTGCAGAAAAAAAAGAATATCAATTGAATATTTTTGGTCAGACAAAGATTTACAAGATAACATGTGAGTCGTGTTTAGTAAAGAAAACATTCATTAATAATTCAGTTTATTTTTATGTTTTAGGGTTTAGGGTTTAGGATTTAGGGTTTAGGGTTTAAGGTTTACGGTGTCTGAAAATAAAATGATCTTCTATAAAATAATGTGTACTGCATTTTCTGGGAGAAGAACTTAGCTTGGGCAGAGAAGAAACTACGCATCAATTACATTCAAGGTTGAAATTTAGCATTATTCAAAATTTGTGTTAAATTTATTATTGATTATTTATTATCTAGTCGGGGGTGGGTGGGGGGTGTTAAATTGACCATCCCTCTCTATAGTTTCTAATTAACTGGACAATCTCCTGAATACGTTTTTAATGTTCCTTCTATTTCGTTTGTTTTCTTATTGAACAACCGCTTAGCAAAATTGTTAATTCAGTAAAATCTTTTGTTTAGTAAACTCGTTTGTTCAATATGATTGTTCTTTCAGTTAAAAAGAACAATAGTTTTTTCAAAAGTTTCTTCGCAAAAATGGTTATCTTTGTAAAATAAATATCTTTTAGAAAAAGTTTTTTTTCCCCAAAAAAATTGTTTGTTTAGTAAAAAACGATCGTTTTATTGTTCAATTTTTTTAAAAGATTCATTCGTTCAGTAAAAGATGATTGATTTTTTAAGTTCGTTCGTTGATTTATTAAAATCAATAATTTGTTTTCGTCCATGGTAAAAAGCCACATGTGTTTTTATTTCTTTGAACGATCAAAGTTGTTTGTTTATTGTTCGTTTTTTTTTCTGAACTAAACCATCGTTTACAAAAAATTTCCCGGATACCCAGGCATTTGGGAGATTTCCCAGATACCCAGGCATTTGGGAGATTTCCCAGATACTCAGGCATTTGGGAGATTTCCCAGATACTCAGGCATTTGGGAGATTTCCCAGATACCCAGGCATTTGGGAGATTTCCCAGATACCCAAGCATTTGGGAGATTTGAGGGTGGTATATTTGTAAAATTTTGTAAATGTTTCAAAAGAATGAATATTTAGGGAATATCCCAAAAACCTAGGCATTTGGGAAATTCCCCAAATGTTTCGCAAATGCCTTGATATCTTGGAAATTTCTCAAATGACTGGATATTTAAGGAATTTCCAAAAAAACCAGTCATTTGGGAATTTTCCCAGATACCCAAGCATTTAGGAGATTTCCCAAATGCCCATAGGTATTTGAGGGTGGTATAATTTAAGATTTTGGAAATTTTTCAAATGAATGAATATTTGGGGAATTTCCCAAAAGCCTAGACATTTTTATTTTGCTCTTTATAGAGTTGAAATAGGAAAGCGTGGTACATTTTTACTTGTTTTCAAGACAAGAGCTAAAAACTTTCATGATTGGGGTGACAGGAAAGTATAAACAAAATTCAAAATTACGCCATATAAACTTGAAAAGTACAGAGGGAGTAAAAACATAAAGGATTAGTTTTGTATCATTGATGTTTTATTTTTGAAGATTTTGTGCATTTTAACTAATAACCTTTTCCAGATTTTTGTAAATTTTTTTTATTTGTTAATTGATTTCAATAAAATTTTGGAACAGAATTGCCTAAATATTTTCCAATTAATAATAACAAAAATTGCGATCCCTGCAACAAAGTCGTTCGTTCCATAAAATACTATAGTTATTGGAAATATTTTGGAAGATTTGTTCGTTCAGTAAGAACTTTATTTTTTTCATTTTCGTTCTACCGAACGATTTAGAAATCGTTATGAAATGTTCAAAATCGTTCAAATGATCAAGATTGATTTTAAAATGTTCGCTTTTTGTTTGTGCCTCTGAACGATAGATATCGTTCATCCATCGTTAGTTTTTTTCTGAATGAAAAATTCACGAAAAATTTCGTTCATTCACAAAAAAATGCCCATCTCTAGTTTTCACAACTATATTTCAATGAATATTTAATTTTTTTGACACAGTTCCGAAAAACATGACGTAAGGTCCAGCAAAATAAAAACAAGCAAAACAAAAATATAAATAAATATATATACAACTTTAAATTAGACTGAGGGTTTAATTATAATGTTTCAAATACAATTCATTTCATTTACAATCATTTACAGTGAAACAACTGCTTTATTGGAAAGTTAAAGGGACTGTAAGCGTAATTTTAAGCGATCCTCCATGTTCACAACCGGATCCTTAAAAGTGCTGTCTAATCAATTAATTTAAACATTATCAATGTTCATTAATGTTTAATACTGATTATTTTCAATTGTGTTTTAAGTCGGAACGTACCCAGTAAAATAGAAGATTTCTCATAAAAGTATTTGGGGACAATTTTATTCTATCGAGAAAAAATTTGCCGAAATTTTTAAAGAAAATTTCACAGGGCGGGATATCATCTACTTAATGTTAATTTGGACAGTAAAGGAATTACTGGGTAATCATGGATCAGTGATCTTGGTTCAAAGTCGATCAAAAAGGAGAAAATTAACAATATTTTTTTAACTTGAAATTAGTTTGAATATGAAATTAATCTTGAAAAGCTTAGCTTAGCATTATTTGACATCATTGTTTATTTTGTTATTGAATATTTTCTTAATTTAGTCCTTTGAAGTTAATACTGAATTTAATTTGTATCAAATTCATATAATTTACTGTACATTGTTTACTCAACAGTTGACAAATCATCAGGTTGGAAAACTAAACTTTAACGAAATTTCTAATTACTCTCTACTTGGGATGGATTGTTTTTAATTTTTACTTTACTGAACCAAACGAACTAATCGTATAAACTAACGATGTATAAAAAAAAACGAAAACGAAATGATCGTTTTAAAATCCTTTTAAAATAAATAATTTTTTAGAATTAAAAAATCAAGTGGTATTTTTTATCTTTCGTTAACAAAGGTTGGTTGTTTTTGGGTTTGTTAACTGGCTGGGGGGGGGGNCACTCTCATTTTTGACACCACTATCACCTTTACAATTTTTTTTACTTTTAAAGAATATTAGTTAAAAGGATTTTTTGCAACTTTTTCTTTGAGTGCATAGGGTAAAAAGGCCGGTCAGTGTTAAAAAAACCTAATTTTAGCCATACATCTAAATACTACATTTTTGAAAAGCCCTTGAAAATTGGATGTAAAAGCATGTGTCATTTCTTCATATTTGTCCAAAAAAAAATATTTTCCCTTTTTTTGACATTTTTTTTCATAACTTCCTAGCATCCTAGCATCCTAGTCTAATGTTTTTCAATGAACACTTGAGACGCCCCCCTCAGACTATCAGTATACATAGATTTAGATCCCCAAGCCTTTTTAGGGTTAACGATCGTTCACGACCATTACTGACTCTACCTTCGTTAACGATCGTTAACAACATACATTTTTTTTAATTTTGCAGAGCTATAATAAGAATGTTAAATTTTTTTTTACACTCACAAACGTTGAAAACAAATGTAAGAAAACCTTTTATCTTTTCTTAATTTTTAAAAAATCAAATCTTATAAAATAGAAATTTCATCAAATACAAATTTTAAAAAAGATAGTTTTTTGGATACTTTTTTTCATGTTTTTGTTGTTTAAAATATCTAAACAAACAATTCGTTAGTTTAAATACATTCGTTTTTTCTTATTCAAAGCCTGGTTAGTTGTGATAAATCAAAAACTAAACAAAAAACTTTGACAATTTTTATTTAGTTTAAAACATAAAGTGGTAAATAAGCTTTATTTCTTTTAATTGCCGTACATTAAGAGTTGGAATCAATTACCCATATTTTTAAAAGCTCAGAAATCGCAAAATCTGTAAATTGGTAAATTTTTTATGTTCATACTTATCTTCCACGTTTAATACTTTCAAGAAAAAAAACTGAGGGTGATGGGTCCATAATTCCTGGTGGTAACATTGGCTAAAAAATCAAATATTTTTTTTTCTCAAAAATAAAATTTTTTCTTTAAAATTAAATTTTTTTTTCATTTCACGGGCAATGCCGGGCACTTCTGTTAGTTTAGGAATAAAATTATTATTTTTAGGATGAAGACTTGTTATGTGCTCTTACTCCTGGTTCTATGTTCTGTTGCTCTAACCTCGGGGAAAAAATTCCTAATACAAACCATGGTAGGATTTTTTAATTTGTTCTAAGCAGGGAACTTTTAGGTTGAACACCCTTAATTCCGTGCTTGATCTCAATATGTATTGCGGACACTTTGAATTTGATGATTAATGCTTATTCTCTTCATAAAGTTATCCTTTCAGGTTAGGATTACCGTCCGCGGATATCGAATAAAGATTAAATTAATCTGAAGATTAATGGAAGACCAAGCATTAATCTTGATATCTACAATACACGAGTTCCCAGCTGTGATAAAAGTTTTCCAGCTTTTCCTTTCATACTGTCTTTGAAGTTTCTACCATTTATATAAGTAATTACAAAAGTCGATTCTGATATATAATTTTTTTTTAAATAAGAGGCTTCTATATAAAATTTTTATGTTATTACATTTTATTACAGTTTTTGAGACTCTCAACGGCGCGCATTTTAACAAATCATGACAACTTTGCAAATGAGTTTATCCTTCATCTACAAATACAATCAACAATTCACAACGTAGAACATCTTTTATCTCTAAATTGACCTCCGCTGGGCTCAACACCACGTCAAATCTCTCTCAAAAATGTTCAACTTATCAAGCAAAAAAAATAATATCCTCAAATTCTAAAATAGAAATAAAGATTTATTAAAACAAATGAAATTTTTCAGGATTCCCAACCTCATCCACCTCCACCTCTGAAACCTGGGGATGGAACTGGGGATGGAACAACGGGAGAAGATTACTATTTATATGGCGGAGGTAGAGATGGGCTCGTTTGCCTTTTTTCAATAAAATTGTTCTTCCAGTTAAAAAACCTATAATTTTTTAAAAAGTTTGTTCGAAAAAGTAAAATAATTTAATTTTTTTTAAAGTAAATTTGTTCAGTTAAAACAGCATTTAAAAAAAAATTTGTTCCAAAATATCGTTCTTTTAGTAAAAAAAAACTATGCTCTTCTCTAGGTGGAGGATGGGCGGAATTGTTAGGTTTGGGGGCATTGCTTTTAATAGGAAAATAATGTGATATTAACATGCATCAATAAATTCTGATTTTGGGTCATTCAAAAAGCAAACAGTTATGATTCTGTACAAAATATAAATTTATATTTAAAACTATTTTAGATAATTTTTTTTTAAAATTGCCGTGTTTCATGTTTCTACTTCCTTTCCCATATTTTTATTTTTATGGGCCTCACTGTAGCACAGGCCCAGGAATGGGTTAGGTTATTATGCAAAATTTCTACAATCCAAACCAAACTTCCGCAAAAGTATTTTTAATGTAAACATGAATTTTAATTTTCTTTATTCGACATTATTTCTATGTACGGAACCTAAGTTTGTATTTAATTACATTACATATGTTTTTCAACCAAAAATATAACCATGTTTGACTAAAATATAATCATTTTCAAACTAAATATATAACTATTATTTTCAACCCAAAAAAGCTGGCCATAATCCAATGAGATTTTTCTTAGAAATACAATTAAGAGTTTGCCGAGTTGTTTAATTTATGCCTTATAAAAAGGTGAATTGTTTACTAACTAAGCACTTCTAATAACGAAAATCAATTACTATTAATGTGAAAATAATACAACTGTAAATTTCATGAAATAAAAACCATAAAATGCGAGGGAAGAAGTGCAGAGGCGCCATTCTGCCTTTCGCTACATCTCCGACCCTCCGCCATTTTGTCTCCGCGTCCCGAATTTCGGTCTCCAATGAAAATATTTGGCATTTACATCCACTAAAAACCTTTTTTCGAAAAATCTCAACACGATAAAATAGTTTATAACGATATAATAACAATTTGTATTAAAAAGTCCATTTTAATTGAGATAAAAAATTTTATTTTGTTGTTATAAATTTCATAAATTCCTTAAATTTTGAAAACTATTGTAGTTTTGTATAAAGATAGACAAATTTTATATTATTTCACAGGGGTCTCATGTACGAATCATACGATATCAGCATCAATTCACAAAACGCAATAGTTTATGTGAAATCTTTGAATTTGTGCTTTTATTGCATGCTTTAGAAAACATTGAAGAACTATTATTAAAAAAAATGAAAAAATTGTTTAAATAGTCTAAATATCTAAAACATGGTGTACTAACAGGACAGGGCAGCGTGTTGTTCTGTACTTAAGTTTTACAATCTTCAAATCATGATGTCTTCAAAGATATTAAAGTCGTTTATAAAGGTCGTCTTTTACGCATACCAGCTTTTAGTTAAAAAAAAAACTGAGGAAGATATATTATGATTTTTGGTTGTTAAAGCCATAAAAGGTAAAAGAAAAGCACGGTGTAACATTTGTCTTTCTTTATATAAAGCTGCAATAGTTCTGCACCTGCACAACTTTTACATAATTTCTCAGGAGCATCCAGTGGCGGATATAAGGATTCTGT
>NW_019397797.1:0-42077 GCF_000591075.1 Eurytemora carolleeae | reverse complement strand
AGACCTTAAATATTTGAAAGTATGAATTCTGTTAGGTCAAATAATCTTTGAAATATCCAAGGTTTACAGAATTAGGTTGCAAGAAAATTTGAGTTTATCTATTTATGTTTGTCAATTTGTTATATATTATATAAACTTTAGCCTGCGGTATTTCCAGCGTGAATTCTAATGTCCTGGAAAAGAAGGAAGATAAGTTTGACATTCCTGCTGATGATGAAGGTGATTATTTTTTTAAGACTTTGGTAACAATAATAATAGCAAACATGATTATGATAATAACGACCTAACTATTTTTTTGGGGGGGGGAGGTAGCGAATGGTATTTGTGTTATATTTCCCTTACTTTTTTATTATGCTCTGAACGGTAATTTTATTCTCTTAAGCTTAGTGGACTTAGTGTTAGAGATTGTGAACGCTTAATCAAGAAGACGACATTTGTTATTATTGTTGATTAGGGTACTTTAAACCAGAGGGACCAGAGCTGAAAACTTTAGAATCGTGGATATTGAGATTTATGCTTGATCTCCTCTTTTCGTTAATCCTCAGATTATTTTAATCTTTATCCACTAAATTGTCTAGAATTTTACCAACCCGAGTGTACAAAAAGAGAGGATTAAGAAAAACATAAGTTTCCACTATGGATATTCAGATTAAGCGATCGGGATTAAGGGTATCCAATTCTAAAGTTTTCAGCTCAGACTTGATTGAATAACTTCGCTTCTACTTGAACTGAGCTGGGAACTTTAGAATGGTGGATATCAGGATTAATGCTTAATCCTCTGTTTTTGCTAATCTCAAGACTAACATAATCTCGAGATTATGTTAGTCTTGAGATTACATATTTAGATCGACAAATTGGATTCTAAGAACGCCAGATTGGTACGTTTTCTTGACTGAAAGGGCCCTTACTTAATTTCTCACACATTCATTTATTAACACATTAGCTAAAATTGGTTAAAAAAGAATCTCAAACTTATTATTAAATATTTGTCTTCACCGATTAATTTGCAAAATGGCCTACAACAAATTCTTGATTTGTTAGAAATTGCGGATTTCTCTCATGGGATAGAATTCATTTTTAAGGCTGTCATTGGTCAATACAATTTACAAACTATATTCATGCATTCTCATTGGAGAAAAGTAATGTACGGTTATCTAAAGAGAGAGAAAAAGATGGGATTACGGACTAAAATCAAAAGTTTTCACAATGGATATTCGGATTAAGGAGTTGGGATTAACGGTTATCCATTCTAAAGTTCCCAGCTCTGAGCTGAAAACATTAGAATGGTGGATATCGAGATTAATGCTTGATCTCTTTTTTTAATCTGTAGATGAATAATGCTTGTTATCCTCTTGTTAGTAATCTCCAGATTAATTAACCGATCGGAATTAAGGACATTTCATTCTAAAGTTTTCAGCTCTGGCTATACAAGTGGATAAACTAAGTCTTCGTAGTTTAACTACTATATTAGCTGGTCATTTCATCGTATCCTTGGTTTATGTATAAACTATGAACTCAAACTTAATAGTTAATACTAAGAGCAGATGATGGATGTGGGATTGTATTGGTGATGTTATGAAAACTAACCTTGAGTAAATGGACCTAAAGGGGTTCCGACCTATAATAATCGAGTAGTTTTTACGAGGATTTTTTACGGATTTAAATTGACTCCCCATTGTACGTCTATCCCCCATCCAACTCCAACCTAACCTGACCTTTTTTAAGAGATCAAATACAATTTTAGGTCGGAAAATCCTTAGGTCAGTTTTCTATAGGTCGAATGAACAGATAGCGTCTCGGGAATTGTAAAAATTATTCATACTTCTCTTTTAAGTAGTTGGTGGAAAAACCGAAGATAGAGAATGGATTGTTGGCAAACAGTTAGAGGAGAAAAATGACCGGCTTGTTGAGTTTATTATGAAGAGAAATAAGGATAGCACTTTGAATGCGGTATAAAACATTTATGTACTACTTCAAACATGTTCACAAGTAAGGGGTTGCCACTTTTGATTACATGAGATATATTACATAACATCAAAAATGTCGAGAAAAAAGAAAACATATTTTTCTGTCTATAATGTGTCTAATGAATCATATTTCTACTCTGCTATAGACATTAGCAGCTATAAGTAACTCCGTGAAAACTTGACGGTTTTAGACAAATTTTTCCTCAATGTCTTGATAAAGCAAAAATGTATTAATCGAGGAAATGAGCTAAGTCTTAATAAATTATTAACGATGAGTATGTATTTAGTAATGATGTTTAAAAATAATAATTGTATGTTAAGGATGTATTGAAGTCCTGGTTGCGACCCTGTAAACCAGTGTCAAGAGCTCTTGATGCCTGTTTTCAACTCCCTGAACAGTACCTTGCTCGTATACCTGATTGTGTACAGATGGCTGATGAAAATAAACTGAAGAAAATGCTGGACTCGTTTTATCTGAATTTAAAGCACGAGGGAAATGATTTTGTCACGGTATTAAATATAGTTTTATTGGTTAAAGGGACTGTAAGTGTAATTATAAGTGGCCCTCCTCTATGCAAAGATGGCAATGCCAATTGCCCAATTAACAGCGGTAACCTTGAAATTTTAATCAGATAAAAAAATAAAAAAAAAGACACTGTTGTTTTCTAGACTGGAAAGTTGTTTAATTCTGATTTCTCCATTGCAGCTTCTTGTAAGCAAGAAATGCGCAAGTTACTTTAGCAGTGAAACCACAAATATAAATAAACACTTAAATAAACAAAAGATGGAGTTCTAATTCATACTTGATCAGACGAAGCTTTAAAGGGTGCCATTGTATATCAGACAATGCATTCTTTGCATTGTTTGGCACTCGGAAGTCCCTTTAAACTTTTCTTTTTCTCAGCATCAATAAAATGAAGAATTTAAATTTGTATTCATTAACTCTGGAGGAAATCTCATAAGAAAAGTGAGAAGAAAGATTTTCTTCAGAATTAATTGATAAAAGTTAGATTTGGTTGTGCTCGACAATTTACACCCATTTAAAGTTTGACAAATTAAAGCAAAAATATTCATGTCTAAATCATAAACCATTTTGTTACGGAACAGATCCAGCTCGTGAATATTTTTTAAGTTTCGATAATTACTTTTACAAACAAAATATTCAAAAACGATTTTATTTTGTAATTTGTTGACACCTAAAATATGTAGAATATATTTTTTTAGAGAGAAAATTGTTTTGGGGGATGTATTGGTGAATATTTATCACCGCGATTCGGCGTTATTCACATATTTTTGCGGATCTGGGTGCGCGGGGGAAGGCAGGTTGCCATGGACTACACCTATATAAAATGTTGTGAAATGGAAGACTTGTGGCACATGCCCGCCGGAAGAATATGTGGCATGGAAAGGAAACAATTTTGGCTCACGGCCGCCTGCCTTTCCTCGCTCTCTGGTCACTGCAGTGAGCTAAAATGTTGCGGCTCCAATAGATCCAGAACCTGAGCACTAAATATATTACTTTGATTCAATCTTGATTTTAGGAAAGTAAAACCTCGATGATTGAAAGGTTAGAAAGTCTAAAGGAGAAACTAGGGAGGGAGAGCAGCATGTTCTTCGCAAACCTGGGTTGGATAAACCTGGAGTTCTCACAGCCCAAGGTGGAGAGCAGCATGTTCTCCGCAAACCTGGAGTTCTCACAACCAGATGAGAAGGGCAACATGTTCTCCACAAGCCTGGAGTTCTCAGAACCCAAGGAGGAGAGCACCATGTTCTCCGCAAACCTAGAGTTCTCACAACCCAAGAAGGAGAGCACCATGTTCTCCGCAAACCTGGAGTTCTCGCAACCCAAGGAGGAGATCAACATGTACTCCGCAAGCCTTTATTTCGCACAGCCTACGGAGAAGAGAAGCACGTTCTCCACAAACCTGGAGTTCTCACAACCCACGGAGATTCAGGATAAATTATCCGAGGCAAGGCATTTTAACTAACTCTGAAAACTAAAAGTAAAAGGGCCTGTAAGCGTAATTTCAAGTGACCCTCTATGCAAAGAGGGGAATGTCCAATTTACAACGGTCCCCTTAAAACATTTCTGTGTTCGTCGAGTACAGAGATATGTGTCTCTATAAATGTATCAAAATCCGTTTGTATGATCAGCTGAAAATTCCGTAGTAAACCGGGCATCCCCTCTTTGCATCGAGGGTCACTTGAAATTATGCTTACAGTCCCTATAAAAATTCACATGGTGATCTACGTGATAACCAATTAACAGCGGAATAATTGTTGTCTTCGTTTTTAATATAAATTATAAATTTGCTAGAGAAATTTTAATTTTTTAACTGTTCTAGCTGATACATCTCCACAAAAATGTCCATTAAAATTTCTAAATTTTTCCGTATTAATAGGTAAAAGAAATAGCTATGATTCCGCTGTGTATTGTATATCACTTTAATAAACTAAATTTCTGAGCTAATAACACAACAAATCTATATATGTTAACTCGATAAGTATTTTTGTAAAATTAATTTTCTCAAAGAAAGACTGCCTTGTTTGGAAGCACTTTTTTCAAGTATATCATTTTTAATTATTCGGGATATTATTAAACAAAGCAAAACATAGTTTAATCCCAACTGAAAAACTTAGATTAAAAGAGTTTAAATTCATTTACAGAGTAAGACTGCGCTTAATAAACCTTTGGAGAAAGAAAACTTAGAGAGCGAACCTACCAAACGCAGAAAGAAAATTCCGGAAGATGAAAGTTGGAAATTAATAGAGCAATATAACCAAAGTCAGAAGTTAATAGATCCGAGAAAGGAAAGTCGGAGACTAATAGATCCAAGGAACAAAGGAACCAAACCAGTGGAAGAAGATGTTCAGTTTACAACACGTGGGCGAGCACGAGGAAAAATACTGAAAAGTTTTCTAGAAGGACCAAAACCTCTTGGAAAGGATAAACATGAAAACTGAAGAAAATTACGATTCCTTTCTGTGACAACAAATCCATTTATGAAATTGTATTAAATTGTTATGTAACTTTAGTTTAGTATACTATAAGATGAGGTAAATGTTTGTAAACCTACAAACTTTATAGAAACGTGTAAAAAAAATTATTATGTGTAAGGAAATTATTTTTTTCTTTTTCCAAAATATGTTAAATTGTATAAAGTGATAAATAAGTGATAGTAAAAACTTGTTAGGTGCAAGAATTTTTTTTTCCAGAATAGATTAAATTGTATAAAGTGATAATTTAAGTGATACTAAAAAAGGCAACATTATTTAAAAGAACCTGTTTAGAATCAATTGTTTTCCTATCTATATATTCTTTAGTATAATTCCCTCCATCTGAACTAAATCAATTGTTTTCCTATCTAAATTTGATATCTTTATAACTTGTTCCGCCAAAATCTAAATAAAAAATAATTAATATAAATATTTGATATATTCTATTCTGAGTCCTCTTGGCTTTATACTTTTAGTTATAGTTTGTATTAGGATATATTCTATTAGAAAAGGAATTGAGTTTTTGTCACAAACTCTGATTTTCTCATTCCTATATCTTTGTAACCCAATGTCATAGACCTTTGATATTTCAAACTATGAATTCTATCAGATCAAATAATCTTCGTTTAAAACATCAAAGCCTTACACCATCAGTTTCAAATATATAAGGATTAGTAAATTTAATTTTGTGACAAAACTCATTTCCTTTTCTAATCTTTATATCATTGAGACCATGGATGTGTAAACTTGTGATATTTTAAACTTAGATTATTTTATATGATATTATTCATAGTTTGAAATATCTAAGGTTTTCGACATAAGTGTATTCACAATATAACATAGAAGATGTGGCAAAAACTCCGTTCATTTGTGGAACTTTTGTATTTAGTAATGATTTATGATTAATATTTTAACTCTAATATGACGGCACAGTATTCAAGATTTACTAAATGACAATATTGAGAGTAGACTATATTCTTATAGAATATGGAACACAATTTTTTTTGAATGGGTTTTCAATCTTCACTTAAGTGCTGAAAGTGGCCCGAATTTCTAATCCATTAAAATGTTTAATAATGTGTTATGCTCCACAATATATTTATGTAGATAAAGTGGTAAAGGGAGCAAAGCCTGGGAACTAGAGATTTTACTATAAATATTCAGCTAGGATCAGAGATGGAGAAAATTCTTTTGTAAATATTCAAATTCAACAAATATTTCCCGAAATATTATATTTGACCAATTCACTATTATTGCTTGTTTGTAAAAATATGAATGTTTAAGTTTGGTTAAGAATGGGAGACGAAACAAATTGTTGGCATGTAACAGCTTTAAATTTTAATCCTCGGTTTAACAGATTTCTCCAATTTTACATGTTTTCCAGAAATTTGGACCGGGTTCACTTCTCATTAAAAAAAGTTAAAACCAGGATAATATGCATAATGTAGTAATCATGGTAATGATATTAATCATTACTCATTGCAGTATATAATTTCAAGTTATTATGGACATCATGTATTGTTTATAATTCGTACAAAACTTAACCAAAAGTACTGAATAGTGAATACCCGCCACATAATCTAAGTTTCTTCTTAGTTTATTTACGTTATATAAGGTTTTTTAGCAAATAAATACTTTGTGACCCCGAACTATGGGGGTTTTTGCACTGAGAGGGTTAATTTACAGACTCATGACATGTTTTGAATACCTTGTTAAGGTTGAAAAATAAGGATTACTATGCATTTTTATCCAGAAGGATTGAAAAGGGATTGAGTATTTGCCACAAACTCGAATTTTCTACTTCCTTTATCTTGGCAACCTGATGGTGTAAACCTTTAATATTTCAAACTTATTTGATCTAACAGAATTCATATTTTGAAATATCTAAGATAAAACATTTGGTTGCAAATATATAGGGATTAGAAAATAAGAGTTTTTGGACAAAGACTCAATTCCTTTTTGTGACAACTGTATGTATGGATCCTGGGACAACTGTATGTAGGGATCCTGGGACAACTGTATGTAGGGAACCTGGGACAACTGTATGTAGGGACCCTGGGACAACTGTTGGGGTAGGGGTGGTTGACATCTATATTGTGGAACTATGGAACAATGAATAGAGAACAAATTGAACCCATTAGTTGTCCAGCTCACAGATGTTTCTTAAACTATATATATTCACGGTCAGAACCCGCAACCAATCAATAAGAAAGGAGATTACTGAAACTAATTTTAAACATTTTACCACTTTTCCTTCATTATGCTAGATTTAAAAATACATAGATTTTTAAAAACACATTTTTAATTGAGCGATTATGATGTTGAAGTGATGAAAGGTTTTGTACATCCTGTTCTACACTTGTGCTCTTTTTATGTATATATCTATAGATGCATGCAACCAAAATCTATTCAATAATATGTTAAATGGAATTTAATTATATTTATAAAAATTTTTAGGGTGTTCGTAATTAGTATAATATTTTTATAATTAAAATTCACAAAGATACTTCCGTCCTTGATCTTGTCCCGAATCAAGATATTCTTTGCTGCTTGATCATCCTCTGAACCCAGATATCCTTCCTTCCTTTCTTGATCATATCATGAACCTGGATATTCTTCCTTCTTTGATCATATCCTGGACCTGGATATCCTTTCTTGATCATATGCTAACCCAGATATCCTTTCTTCCTTGATCATATCCTGAACCCAGATATCCTTTCTTCCTTGATAATATTCTGAACCCAGATATACTTCCTTGATCATATTATGAACCCAGGTATCCTTCCTTCCTTGTTCATATTCTGATTCAGATATCCTGCCTTCTTTGATCATATCCTGTACCCAGATATCGTGTCTTCCTTGATCATATTCTGAACCCAGATATCCTTCCTTTCTTGATCATATTCTGAACCAAAATATCCTTCCTTTCTTGACATATTTTGAACCCAGATATCCTGCCTTCTTTGATCATATCCTGTACCCAGATATCGTGTCTTCGTTGATCATATTCTGAACCCAGATATCCTTTCTTGATCATATTCTGAACCCAGATGTCCTGCCTTCTTTGATCATATCCTGTGCCCAGATATCATATCTTCCTTGATCATATTCTGAACCCAGATACCCTTCCTTCCTTGATCATATGCTTATCCCAGATATTCTTCCTTCCTTGAACATATCCTGAACCTGGATATCCTTTCTTGATCATATGCTAAACCCAGATATCCTTTCTTCCTTGATAATATTCTGAACCCAGATATACTTCCTTCCTTGATCATATTCTGAACCCAGATACCCTTTCATCCTTGTTCATATTCTGAACCCAGATATTCTTCCTTCCTTGATAATATTCTGAACCCAGATATCATATCTTCCTTGCTAACATTCTGAACCCAGAAGGAAGAATTCCTTCCTTGATCATATCCTGAACCTGGATATAATTACAATTCACGACCTACAAACTCAATCATCTTTCTTTCTGATTAGATCCTTGTATTCATATTCTAAACTTAAAAAAAAAATATTGATTCTGTTTTTAATCCTATCATAAACCACAACAATTCTTCTTGATCAATGATGATATATATATATGTATATAATCATGATTATATCCTGATCCTTGACTTCATCTTACTTTTTTATATTCTGAACCATATATTCATCATACCTTGAAATTTTCTAGAGCCGTGGTATCCAAGACTTTATATTCTAACTTCACCTAAATACTTCATTCCTTGATCATATTCTATCCTTGTCTTAGATATTCTCCCTAACTTTACTATATCCTCAACCTAGAGATATTCTCCCTAACCTGACTATATCCTCAACCTAGATATTCTCAATAACTTGACTACATCCTCAACCTAGAGATATTCTCCCTAACTTGACTATATCCTCAACCTAGATATTCTCCTCAACCTAGATATTCTAACCTAGAGATATTCTCCCTAACTTGACTATATCCTCAACCTAGATATTCTCCCTAACTTGACTATATCCTCAACCTAGATATTCTCCCTAACTTGACTATATCCTCAACCTAGATATTCTCCCTAACTTGACTATATCCTCAACCTAGAAATATTCTCCCAAACTTGACTATATCCTCAATCTAGATATTTTTCTATTTATTAAAAGAAGACACTTCTAAAACTTTTTTATTCCTTGATATTAATCTATCTCAATCCTAGATATGCTCCCTAACTTGACAACTTCCTTCCTCTATGGTTTTATGAACCTAGATGTTTTCTCCACCATTATCATATATGAATTATCCTCTCTGTACTTTATTAATATTAGAACCCTAGATATCCTCAAATACTTTCATAACACCCAAAAAAAATTACATAATTTTTTTTATTTTGTAAATATTGAATCCTGAATAACAGGTGTGAACTCTGGAGGGGTATAAAGGATGGATGAGAGAGCAGGATAAATCAGAGATCCTTTCCTGTTCATTCGGTCAGGATGGATTTCCTCTGCTTTCTCTGGGTCCTAGCCATCATAGGTAAACTATACAAAAATGCTTTTTTCCTTGGTTTAGAAATCAAATTTGAATCACTTTATCCAAAATTATTAATATTTTGCATGGTCATGCACATTTTACAATGTTAATACATGCTGTCAGAAAAAACTCTCTTTGTGGCTCTCATCATGGTTTAAGTTTTAAAATTTTGGACATTTTCGAAATCTACGGAACTATAATGCACATCCATTAGAGGTCTGTAGCACGAAAAATAAGAAAATAAAGAAAGTTTAAAGGCCTTCATTTTGGTTTAGTTAAAAATTTATATCGAGATGATATGAAAAGTAAAAGAAAAACCTACAATTATGTATATTTTATCAAATAAAAGATATCAATAAGCATAAAAGATTTAAAATATTAATATAAATGAATTTTGATGGTCCTATTAGTAACTTTAATAATATTTTATCCGAAATGTCCCACGATGTTTACGATGCATTTCTTAGCTCTATTATAGCTCTTGTATCCAGTATCTTTCTGTACACAAAGGTTCATATCAACCACTGCAATTTATCTCTTGAGTCTCTTATGCATATTCTGATTAATTTAATTCCCTAGGTTTTGGTATAACTATATAACCCCTTATATTTTAGATCTTTTAAAGCTATTTTCTCATTTAGGACCTAACTAAATAAATCAAAAAACAACCTAATGTTTTCTTCAATTATTTGCTACTGATAGTTGGTGTCCGACCATCAAACCTGTTACATAAATTTTGAAATTGTCAAAAGATACAAAAATCAACCCACATTAAGGGCCAAAATACCCTAAAGAGCGTTTTTGAGACACCCTGTATATATTTCCCCAATTTAACCATCATATATCTATATTCTATGTATCACATATATCCAAGTTTCAACTATCGCTCTATCATCTCTTCAATTGTCCAACGGAGATGGCTAACTATTGAAGTAAAACTTAAAGGGAATTTTTTAGCTAATATATGTACACATAGAAATGGACACTTTGTGAAACGTTGATTACAAAATTTAAAATTAAATTAATAATCCGGTCGTTGAACTCTATCAACATTTTTATAGTTCTCATCAAAAGTCAGACTTAATATTTAAATTCCGATCTTTCTTATTTTAACTTTTATTTTATTATTTTCATTTTAACTTTCATCTTCTATTATTTTCTATTATCCTTTCATCCAACCTTCATCCTTTTTTCCAATTTTTATCCTTTTCATCCAACCTTTATCCTTTTCATCCAACCCTTATCCTTATCATGCATCCTTAATTCTTTTCATCCAACCTTTATTTTTTTCATTTAACCTTTATTCTTTTCATCCAACCTTTATCCTTTTCATCCAACCTATATCCTTTTCATCCAACCTTTTTTTCATCCAACCTCTATTCTTTTCATCCAACCTTTATCCTTTTCATCCAACCTTTATCCTTCTCATCCAACCTTTATCCTTTTTATCCTTTCCATCCAACCTTTATACTTTTCATCCAACCTTTATCCTTTTCATCCAACCTTTATCTTTTTCATCCAACCTTTTTTCTTTTCATCCAACCTCTATTCTTTTCATCCAACCTTTATCCTTTTCATCCAACCTTTATCCTTTTCATCCAACCTTTATCCTTCTCATCCAACCTTTATTCTTTTCATCCAACCATTATTCTTTTCATTTAACCTTTATCCTTTTCATCATCCAACCTTTATCCTTGTCATCCAACCTTTATCCTTCTCATCCAACCTTTATCCTTTTTATCCTTTTCATCCAACCTCTATCCTTTTCATCCAACCTTTATCCTTTTCATCCAACCTTTATCCTTCTCATCCAACCTTTATCCTTTTCATCCAACCTTTATCCTTCTCATCCAACCTTTATCCTTTTCATCCAACCTTTAGCCTTTTCATCCAACCTTTTTTTTCATCCAACCTTTATCCTTTTTATCCAACTTTTATCTTTTTCATCCAACTTTTATCCTTTTCATCCAACTCTTATCACTTATATCTAACCTTTATCCTTTTCATTAAAGCTTTATCCTTTTCATCCAACCTTTAGCCTTTCCATCCAAGATTTATTCCTTTAATCCAACCTTTTTTCTTTTCATCCAACTCTTATCCTTTATATCTAATCATTATCCTTTTCATTCAACCTTTATTCTTTTCATCCAACCTTTATCCTTTTCATCCAACCTTTATTTTTTTCATCTAACCTTTATTCTTTTCATCCAACCTTTATCCTTTTCATCCAACTTTTATTCTTTTCATCCAACCTTTATTCTTTTCATCCAAGATTTATTCCTTTCATCCAAACTTTATTCTTTTCATCCAACCTTTATCCTTTTCATTCAAGCTTTATGCCTTTTCGTCCAACCTTTATCCTTTTCATCCAACTTTTATTCTTTTCATCCAACCTTTATCCTTTTCATACAACCTTTATTCTTTTCATCCAACCTTTTTTCTTTTCATCCAACCTTTATCCTTTTCATCCAACCTTTATTCTTTTCATCCAACCTTTATTCTTTTCATCCAAGATTTATTCCTTTCATCCAAAATTTATTCTTTTCATCCAACCTTTATCCTTCTCATCCAACCTTTATCCTTTTCATCCAACTTTTATTCTTTTCATCCAACCTTTATCCTTTTCATACAACCTTTATTCTTTTCATCCAACCTTTATTCTTTTCATCCAACCTTTATCCTTTTCATCCAAGATTTATTCCTTTCATCCAACCTTTTTCCTTTTCATCCAACTTTTATCCTTAAACCAGCCTTTATCCTTTTCATCCAACTTGTATCCTTTTCATCCAACTCTTATCCTTTATATCTAACCTTTTTTCCTTTTCATCCAACCTTTATCCTTTTCATCCAACTTGTATCTTTTAACCAACCAATTTTATCTTTTTTATCCAAACTTTATCCTTTTCATCCAACCTTTTTTCTTTTCATCATATCTTTAACCTTTTCATTCAAGCTAAATCCTTTTCATTCAACCTTTATCCTTTTCATCCAATCTTTATCCTTTTCATCCAACTTGTATCCTTTAACTAACCAATTTTATCTTTTGTATCCAAACTTTATCCTTTTCATCCAACCTTTTTTTTTTTCATCATATCTTTAACCTCTTCATTCAAGCTAAATCCTTTTCATTCAACCTTTATCCTTTTCATCCAATATTTATCCTTTTCATCCAACCTTTATCCTTTCACCAAACATATCCTTTTCATCCAATCTTCATCCTTTAACCATCCTTTATCAAACAATTTATGTTTTAATTAAGAATGTTTTATTTAAATTTATTATGGATTTGTTAGATAGGGCTCGTAGAATCCATCCTTAATGAAAATAAAAAATTAAACTTTCTTTTTTCAAATTTAATTCGCTGCAGTATTTTGTTTACAAGAATCGTGCATTTGCATAATATATGTTTAGATGGAGTAAGACCAAACCCTATAGTGACCAGCGTACAGCCAGTTAATATTGGATATGGAGGGGGAACAATAACAATCCTTGGAGATGGTTTCTCAGAGGACGTTTTCAACCAGTTCGATCCAGTTCTAGGAAACAAGGTTAGGAATAGGTTTATCTTGATTTTAAGAATTAGATATAAGAACTGAATAATTGCGTCAAGTCATAGTTTTTAATTTGATATGAAGTTACGATTGAAGAGAAAGTTCTGGTTCTAGTTTCTGCTCGTAAACATAAATATTTTTGGTCTGGTTTAAGTTCTACATATAAACCTGAATATTATTATTTAGATTTGCTTGTAAACCTGAATATTTTTATTTAGATTTGCTTGTAAACCTGAATATCATTGTTTAGGTCTGCTTGTAAACCTGAATATTATTGTTTAGGTCTGCTTGTAAACCTGAATATTATTGTTTAGGTCTGCTTGTAAACCTGAATATTATTGTTTAGAACTGCTTGTAAACCTGAATATTATTGTTTAGAACTGCTTGTAAACCTGAATATTATTGTTTAGAACTGCTTGTAAACCTGAATATTATTGTTTAGAACTGCTTGTAAACCTGAATATTATTGTTTAGAACTGCTTGTAAACCTGAATATTATTGTTTAGAACTGCTTGTAAACCTGAATATTATTGTTTAGAACTGCTTGTAAACCTGAATATTATTGTTTAGAACTGCTTGTAAACCTGAATATTATTGTTTAGAACTGCTTGTAAACCTGAATATTATTGTTTAGAACTGCTTGTAAACCTGAATATTTTTATTTAGATTTGCTTGTAAACCTGAATATCATTGTTTAGGTCTGCTTGTAAACCTGAATATCATTGTTTAGGTCTACTTGTAAACCTGAATTTTATTATTTAGATCTGCTTGTAATCTTGAATTTTATTATTTAGGTTTGCTTGTAAACCTGAATATCATTGTTTAGGTCCGCTTGTAAACCTGAATATTATTGTTTAGGTCTGCTTGTAAACCTGAATTTTATTATTTAGATCTGCTTGTAAACCTGAATATTATTGTTTAGGTCTACTTGTAAACCTGAATATTATTGTTAAGGTCTGCTTGTAAACCTGAATTTTATTATTTAGATCTGCTTGTAAACCTGAATATTATTATTTAGGTCTACTTGTAAATCTGAATATTATTGTTTAAGTCTGCGTGTAAACCTTAATATTATAGGTCTGATTCAAGG
Source organism: Eurytemora carolleeae (assembly GCF_000591075.1). Taxonomy (NCBI): domain Eukaryota; kingdom Metazoa; phylum Arthropoda; class Copepoda; order Calanoida; family Temoridae; genus Eurytemora; species Eurytemora carolleeae. Next base: position 27,968 of record NW_019397797.1, on the reverse strand, counting down.
TCTACTTGTAAACATGAATATTATGCGTCTGGTTCATGTTCTACTTGTAAACATGAATATTACAGGTGTAGTTCAAGGTCTACTTGTAAACATGAATATTATAAGTCTGGTTCAAGGTCTACTTGTAAACATGAATACTATAGGTTTGGTTCAAGGTCTACTTGTAAACATGAATACTATAGGTCTGGTTCAAGGTCTACTTGTAAACATGAATATTATAAGTCTGGTTCAAGGTNTAAACCTGAACATAATTGTTTAGGTCTTCTTGTAAACCTGAATTTTATTGTTTAGGTCTGCTTGCAAACCTGAATATTATTGTTTAGGTCTGCTTGTAAACCTGAATATTATTGTTTAGGTCTGCTTGTAAACCTGAATATTATTATTTAGGTCTACTTGTAAACCTGAAAATTATTGTTTAGAACTGCTTGTAAACCTGAATATTATTGTTTAGGTCTGGTTTGCCAATGAGTTTGTCTCTGTATCCTGTCAGACTCCGATCAACTGGAATTTCCTATTGGAGAATCCCCAGGTTTGGTTTAAAAATATTTTCAATGTCTTATCATCTTAGGAAGAGAACTTTTGCTGCTATAAGGGAGGGAAAATATTTGTCACAAATACAAACAATTTCCAAAGTTTTTCACAGATTAAGAACGGCACTTCAACTTCCAACTTCTCCAGAAAAATGTTTAGGAGAGGGCAATATTGATATTTTAATGTGACACCTTTGTTTTCAAGAAAAACAGATAAGCTAAATAGAAAATTTTTGACTAAAATTCTAGAGAAAAAAAATCTTTAAAAACTGACATTCTTTAATTCGAATAAACTTTTCAAAATTATTTCTGGTTACTTCTCATTAGTGTAGAATTTTTGCCCTTTAAACTTTTCTCAGACCCTGCAGGTTTGTAATTGTTTTGAGTAATCTGTAAATATTATTAATTCCAGGACTCCTCAACTACAAAGATAACCTGCGATCTGCCCCCAAGGGTTGGATTAAAAGGATCAGATTGGTTCAATCTTATCTTGAAGGTACAATAACTTATTTGTCTTTGACAATATAAATATATTTTTTAGATTTTCTTAGAGGCTTAACGTCTTTATCAGTGACTTATGCCCATATAGGACACTGTTGAGAAGGTTGTTATACCGTTGATATAAAATTTAATTTCTAGCACCACAAGAATTTGTCCTGCACCAGATAGGAACTATATATCATAGGACTAAACGGTTTACAGAATTAAGTTGATGCTTTTCTTGCACATCCTTTAAATGTACCTTAATAACAACAACTATTTGAAACTTACGTCTGTAATATTTCAATTCAGATGCAATTGAAAATAAATAAATTTCCATAACTGTATATTTTTTTAAATGCTAGATTTCATGTATCCTCAGTTTAAAACTTAGGGACAACTTTTGAACTGTCTTTGTTTCATGTATATATTGCATATTGCATACTCAGGAGATTATCTTTGAATTTTTAAATACCATCTGATTAAATTCTATGATTTCCAAAACATGGATTAACCTGTTTTGTATCTTCAAAAAATCAAGATTTAGATATTGGTAATAATTTAAATCCAAAGACCATCAAAAATGAACAAATTATATAGATCTCCATAAAAAAACATTAGACTTCAAACAACCTTAATAGGATATAAGCTTTACATCAATTGAGACTTTTTTTCCACAAAGTCTGATTTTCTAATCCCAATGCCATAGACCTTAGATATTTCAAACTATGAATTCTGTTAGATCGAATAATCTAAGTTTGAAATATCAAAGGTCTACAACATCAGTTTGCTAAGTTATATGGATTAAAAAATATTATTTTGAGGCAAAGACTCAAAAATGAAAGATGTGATTGCAATATTCATTGGGAATTCTATTAGCTGATAATGTTTATTACGTTTATGAATTTCTGAACAGTTCAGTATATTTAAGGTTGATGGTGTTGAGGTGGAAAATAGCAAGGCTGTCAGGTATGTAAACGGATTGACACCCCTTGTAAGAGATGTATTCCCTAAGTATGGTAAACCAGGAGATCAAGTGTCTCTGGTAGGGAGAGTTTTTACCAAAGAATATGGAAATGTAAACTTTGGTGATGTGAATGATAGAAGGGATATCAGCATCATGGCAATCTTGATGGGCTCTAGAGAATGTGTACTTACTGATGAACTTGGAAATGTCTTTAACATGACATTAGATTCTCCAACAAGCAATGAAGGGTCCTTGACATGTGTTCCTGGTGGATCTTATATTGGTCCTATGAATGCAACAATTTTTGTGTCCAGCCAATATGGTAAATCCTTGGTTGACAAGAACGGAGATGGTTACTCTGTTAATTCTAAGAATCAGCTGTTTATGTACCATACATTGCCTGAAATTACATCTGTCACTCCAAATGTTGGAGCTACCACAGGCAGCACACATGTCAAGATTAAAGGAAATAGTTTTGATTCATATTCTGGGAATACTATTGTACAGATAGGTAACACACCTTGCAATATAATAAATGTATCCAAAAATGAATTAGTCTGTTCTACCCCTGCGGAAGATACCCTGACTCAGTCTAATGCTGGAACAAGAGGATTGCTTTACGAAATTTGGACTGAAACAGAAGGAGATGTTTCAACTCTAGACTCTTCAGCAGCTGATTATCATTCCATGACATTAGATGGCAGTTCTTTAATTGGACCATTTTTCAATGAAACAAATGGGTTTTCAGCTAAATTAAGTGGACTTTTTGTTGCCCCTTATTCTGGAAATATTTCATTTTATCTTACTGCTTCGGATTCTGCATCACTCTATTTAAGTACAGATGAAAATCCTGAAAATAAGGTAGAGATCATTTCACACAATGCAGCTGTTACTAGCATGCGCAATGGAAGACCACACTCTGGTGTAATAGAAGTTATTGGAGGAGAACATTATTATATGGAAGCTGTCCATACTCAAAAAAGTTCTTCTCCAGCTGAAAATATGCTTGCAGTTGGCTTGTGGGAGTTTGAAACCATGTATCATTCATATCAAACAACTAAAGCTACTGATGAACGTCAGCGTTTAGAAATGATTTATAACAGAAAATTTGAAACCCAATTTGTTGTCTTCAACAACATTCCTGAAGGGACAGATATTATCTTTACACACGAAGGAAAGAATGCTAAAGAACCAATAAACCTAAGCAGGCCAGGCGATTTTTCTAGAATTTTCACAGACATGCTTACATACAGCTGTGAATATCTAAATAAAAACAGTCAATACAAGCAAAATTTTGAAGTTCCTGGCAAATGGCTTCCAGGTCAAGGTGGATATGTTCAAGAAAATGTTCAAGCTTATTGTGGTGCAAAGGCACTCGAAAATCAGAACAGAATCATGAGCACTTACAATGAAGATGATAGTAATATCAATGCAGGAAGAGCTCCCTGGCTATGTTTCGCTGCAATGGGGTCTTCTTACTCTGGATCCTTAAACATCTTGTATGTCTATGAAGATGATTTAGGGAATGAAAAATCCACATGGATGACTATTTCAAACCTTTGGACTCCTTCAAATGAGTGGTCTTACCAGTGTATAGATATGTTTGCAACTGCAAAGAACACAACCATTTCCACTTTAACACCCAAAGCAAATTCTAAGATAGAAGTTCAAGATATAACATTAGGACTGGGTGCAGTAACTGGAAAATACTACTTAGATGAAATTACAATCTCTTCTTCCAAGGTAGAAATTGAAAGAACCAAACCAGCACTTGGCAGTGACTTAGTAATGGTAAAGGAGGTCAATGTAAATCCATTATCAGATACAGAGTATGACTTGGAAATAGTTCCATGGACCTGCAATAGTCAAGCTGAAGACTTTAGCTTATTAGGAGTAAAAGATGCAGAAATAGTTGGATTATCCACCTCCTCAATGAGCGCAGAAGAGGCGTGGAATGCAAAATTAACCTTTTTAAGCCAGCGGGAGTCTGCTACCTTCAGATCATCTTCTTGGGGATCTGGCACTATCACTGTTTCAAGAAAAGTGAGAGGAAGTAGGAAAATGACAGGGTCTTTTAATTTATCCTACAAGAATCAGGCAATTTCCCTCCCTCCATATCCAACTGATTCTTCATTGGCTGCTGCTCTCGAAGCATTTGGAATGATTGGAGTCAAAACCACCTTTGTAGACAATAAGTGCTTTAGTACAATCATTGACATCAGTTTTGAAAACTCTCTTTCTGGAGATGTAGAACAAATTGAAATTGACACATCAAATCTTGTAATTGATGATGATGGCTCAAACTCTAATACATTCACAATGTCCACAAGATGGAATGGTGGAATGATGATTTCTGCACCTGGTGGAGATTTTTTCAGAAAAATATCTTCAACTATTAGTGTGAATGTTTTTGTTAATGGCTTTTTATCTGCCTGCTCTGCACCTGATTGTTCATATGCATATGATGCATCTATGACTCCTTCTGTATCTTCTGTCTCTGAAGATACTTCAAATGGTAGTATAATCTTGACCATCTCTGGCAGTGGATTTTCTTTAATTCCCTCTGAGAATATTGTGCAAGTTGGAGATCTTAAATGCACTCCTATATCATCAACAATATCTTCCATAGAATGCACCCTATCACCTGGGCCTGCTGGAGATTATCAAATAACTGTTGTAGTGGCCAATGCTGGTCTTGCAACTGGAGGACCTTTGACATATACCCTTCCCATTGAGATTTACAGCAATTCTCCGTCTCAGGGAAGCCTTGGAGGTGGAACTACTATAACTGTTCTGGGATCTGGTTTTCCTGGATCCTTAGAAGACTGGTCAGGTGGAAGTGTATCAATTGATGGTAATAAGTGTTTTATTACAGATTCCTCATTCAGCAGTTTTAAGTGTATAACATCTCCTGTGAGTATTGGAAGTAGGAAAAAGAGATCAGTTTCAGATATTACCATTAATTTTAATGGAAACACTGTTTCTGGAGGATCTTATACCTATGATCAATCCTTAACTCCTGTAGTATCTTACCTATCTAAGTCTGTCTCAACCCCTATTGGAGGAGAAGAACTTATAATTGAAGGGTCAGCTTTTGGAGCTGCTTGGGGAACTGTAACAATCGGTGATAATGAGTGTTCAATATCTTCCTGGAAAGCATCTAAAATCATTTGCATTCTACCTGGAAATGGAAATGGAACTTATCCAGTTCATGTTTCTGTACCTGGAAATGGGTATGCAGATGTTAAAAATGTTGATGAATTAAGATATATTTTTGAAGTAACCCAAATGTCTCCAACATCAGGCTCTCTGATGGGAGGTACACTTATCAACTTACAAGGTGCAGGATTTGGTGACTGCTCAAGTCTTAGTGTTTTATTTGGAAATATTTTTGACTGTAACATCAGAAAATGCAGTGATTCTGAAATTGAATGTCTGACAGTCAAGAAAAGCAAAGTTAAACAAATTGTAAATTCAGGGCGTCATCCTACATATGGCCCTGGTTATAAATGGTCAGAAACAGACGTAACCATCAATCCAGGAGACACAATAGAATGGGTTTGGAATTTACAAGTTGCTTCAGATGAAACCCAAATATCTGTTCATCAAACTGATAATGAGGCTTCAGATTTGTATAATGGTTTAGGATTTAAAAGCATGAAAAGTGGAAAAGGAAGATTTACTAAAAAGTTTTTGAACACAGGAGTATATTATTATTCTTCTGAACCAGTATTTCAAGGCAGCCTGTTTATGAAAGGTATTATTAGAGTAGTAAACATCACAGAGGACATTGATGCACCTTTATCAGTTTCAATAAATGAAATTAAAGCCATGCATGATGTTTCAATAAATGAAGTACCTGTGGTGTTTCCAGATTGTTCAGTTAGCAATGACTTAGCTTGCTCTTCAACACCCAACTCTGTGAGTGAATACATTTTCAGAGCTGCTTCATGTCTTACACCAAGACTTAATGAAATACAAATTTCAGAGAGCAGTATCAATATAACAGGAAGTAATGCATATTCAGGATCTACATTAACATTATCTGGCTCTGGATTTTCCTCAAATCTTTGTCAAAACAATGTGAAATTAGGAAGCAGCAAATGTTCAGTTAATTCTGCTACTGAATCTGAAATAGTTTGTACTATAGATGGTTCTGATTCACAGTTAACTTCCCTTGAAAAACATGAAATTCAGTTATCTATCCTGAACTTGGGAAATGCTGTTTTTGAAACTGCAAATGGGCAAGGCTCTGATATAGTTCTTGTTCCCAGAATTGATAGTGTAAACACAGTTGCTGGAAGTTGGGCTGGGGGTAATATTCTTATACTCTCTGGATCAGGACTTATTCCAGAAGGAGGGCAAGATACAGTATTTGTTACTTTTGGGGAATATCCTTACTCAATGGGTTGTGCAGTTGTTGAAGTAACATTTAACAACATTAGCTGTGTTGTTCCAGATTTTTCTGCCTTTAAAGGCTCAAAAACCTCAGAGACAGTTCAAGTCTCTATAGCTTTAGGCTATAATTCCTTTAGCCCCATAATTCCTGAGCAGATTAGCTATGAATTTAAAGACTCTTTAACATCATCAGCTTTGTCAATGGATTCCTCAACAGTAGTTGTAAATGACGTAGTTCAAATAACAGGAAGCAACTTCAACGGCCAGGTCAAAGTCTACTTAAGAAAAACAGATGATCTCAGAATAAAGAGGAGAAGTCCATTGAAGAAAAGAGAAATTGAAGGCTTTGACGGATTACATTTGGGAGAATCTACTATTAGCTTTTGGTCAATAATTTCTAAAGAGCCCATAAATTGGAAATGTGCTGATGGAAATTGTGATCATGAGACATTAACTGAGGGCATGTCATCTAATCCATCTGAAAGGAGGAGAAGATCTGCAGAAGAAGTAATAGAATTGCAATATCTAGCTGATTACGATGATTCCAAAATCTTAAATGCAGTTTGCATGTCTGATGTTTCTAAATGTTTGCATTTCTTGGAAAATCAAAATAACCATATAGTTGTTAAGAGATCTACAGAGGAAGAATTGCTTGAAATGTCTCTAGGAAGTCAATCTTATGAAGTAGAAATTACATCATCAACATCTTCATCAGTGACATTTTCAGTTCCTGCTCTGCCAGCTGGAAGCTATGATGTCATTGTATTTGTGGAAGGTCAAGGAAATGCTATTAGTTCTCTTAGCTCACTATTGAGTAGTATGGTAGTAAATGAAGTGCAACCTAATTCTGGTTCTGTTCATGGTGGCCAAACAATAATAATATCTGGAAGTGGTTTCTGCACAAATGAAGGATTAACTAAGGTCTTAATGGGTGGAGAGAAATGTGTTGTTGTAAATGTTACACCTGGAACTGTTGAATGCATTACACCCCCAGGAGCTGAGGGTATCACTGATGTTCATATAGAATCATGTAGCTTGCCTGCATCTGGACAATACACATATGCTTTAGCTATGTCACCAGAAGTAACCAATATAACTCCGGAATCTGCATCTGGTCCTGTGAGTTTGACAATTGAAGGAAGCAATTTTGGTTCTAATTCAGTTGTACTTGTAGGCAATGAGGTATGCAGTATCACTTCAAACACTGATTCAGCCATATCTTGTGACCTTGTTGGACTTTCAGGTGGACAGTACAACATCATGGTTAGAAATGTAGATCTTGGACTTTCAAACTTTAATATTCTTTTTACTTCTGTTCTCACTCTTGACAGTGTAAATCCTGTCTCTGGTAGCTTTGGAGGTGGATCGGTTCTGATACTTGTTGGAGTTGGCTTTGATGATTTGGTAATTCCCAAAGTGACTGTATGTGGTAATGTGTGCATAATAAAGTCAATTTCAACAACTGAAATACAATGCTTATCACCAGAAAACACAAGCAGTGGCTCTACTGAAATATGTGATGTTCAAGTAAATCAATCATCTGGGTCAGTAACAGCTTCTTCATCTTTTACGTATGATAAAGATCTTACACCCATTGTAACTTCTATTACCCCAGCAAGAGGAGGAACTGGAGGGGGTACAAGGATTACAATCAGCGGAGCAGGATTTTCTTCAACTGGCAATACAGTTCATATCGATGGAAGTATTTGCGATATTGAATCTGAGTCTAGCACTGAAATCTCTTGTTACACTAACTTCCACAATGGAGCAATTGAAGCACCTGTAATAGTAGAGGTTCCATCACAGGGCTATGCTAATTATGAAAATATTGAAAATGCCATTTTCTTTTATATAGATCGGTGGTCTTCAATTTGGACATGGGGAGGCACTGGTACACCAATGAAAGGAGAATACATTGTCATTACCAATGGTCAAACCATTTTACTAGATGAATCAACTCCAATTCTTAAATTTCTGTTGATTAAGGGTGGTACTTTAATATTTGATAAAGAGAATCCAGACATTGAACTGCAGACTGAGTACATTCTTATAGTTGAAGGAGGAAAACTTCAAATTGGTACAGAGGAAGAACCATATGAATCTAAGGCAACAATTACCATGCACGGAAATGTCAGATGTACAGAATTGCCTGTGTTTGGATGCAAGGTATTTTTACATAACCTTTTTTTAACATAATTTAACTTTTCTTACTTTAAATTTTATTTAGGTTATTGGAGTGAGAAATGGAACTTTGGATCTTCATGGAGAATATGTGCCTGTAACATGGACTCATTTGGCAGAGACTGTATCTGCTGGAAGTAATGAGTTTGTTCTAAAACAACCAGTAACATGGAAATCTGGAGATCATATTGTCATTGCCACTACATCTGACAGAAATAGTATGAAAGAAAATGAAGAAAGAGTAATTGAATCTGTGTCTGCTGATGGATATACAGTTTCTCTAACTGAACCATTGTTATATAATCACATCTCAATTGTCCAAACATTTGGAGATAGAGAAGTGGAATCTAGAGGAGAAGTTGGTTTACTCAGTAGGAATATATTAGTGCAAGGTTCTATGAATGATGAGTTTGTGGAAGTCCTGCCAGCCTGTGAACAGGAGTTTAATTCTGGTGCAGCCTTTTCCGACTCATTGCAAACATGCTTTTCTGGGAAATTTGGAGAAGAGTTGGGTCATGATGAAATGGGTGCAATTATCATTCTCAGTCCCAAATATAAAGATCAAGGGTTAGTTGAAGCAAGGATTGAATATACTGAATTTACCAATGTTGGTCAAGCTTTTAGAGTAGGTAGATATCCAATTCATTTCCATCTTCCTGGAAATATGAGTGGAAGCTACATTAGAGGAAACGCCATTCATCATTCAAATAATAGGGCATGTACTTTACATGATGTGTCAAATCTATTAGTTGAACATAATGTTGCATATAATATCAAGGGATTAACATTTTTCCTTGAAGATGGAGTAGAACAGCACAACACCTTACAGTATAACTTGGCAGTGTTCACAAGAATGTCTAATAGTCTTTTAAATCCTGACATCAATCCAGCTAGCTTTTGGATTGTAAATCCTAACAACAAATTTAGGCATAATTCATGTGCAGGAGGTACTCACCACTGCTTTTGGCTGCGACCTGCTAGAGTTCCTGATGGTCCATCCTTCACCAGAAATTTTTGTCCCTTCAAAGTTCCTTTTGATGAGTTTCATAACAACACTGCTCACTCAATGGGTTGGTATGGCTTCTGGATTATGGGTCAAAGCAATCATGTTAATTATGATCCACACTCAGGGGATATCTCTTCAGGATATTGTATGGGAGAGCGAATCTCCACTACCATTGGTTCATTCACAACATGGAATAACAAGAGAGGATTTGAAATTGTCAGTGGTGCTAATATTAGGCTTGAAAATCAAACTCACATGGACCATGACTTTGCAGGTTTTGAAATATTTACTGCAACAGGGCCTTATGGAAATGATGGACCCGGTATTTTTAATTCTATAATTGTTGGTCATTCTGAAATTTCTGCCCTCACAGAAGGAAAGTTAGATTCATGTACACCTGGAGGAATAAGAATCACTGATGATGGCTATACTATCAAGGATGTTAAATTCTTTAACTTTGATCGAGATTGTTATGCTATGAATATAAGACTCTTTGAACCTGGAGCAGCTGTAAATGCTGTAAGAATTGAAAATGTTGAATTCATTAATTCCCCAAACAAAATATATTTGGAAGATGGACAAGATCAAGGAGCCTGGTTTTATGATGTAGATGGTTCACTTACAGGGACAGCAGATTCTCAAGTTGTTGGGAAAAGCTCAACAAATCCATCCTCATGTGTTCCTGACTCTACTGATGAGTTTGGATCTGTCAATCTTGGAGGTCATGCAGTATCAGTTTGTCCCGGATCTGTTAAGTTTCACAGGGTAAAAATTGTAGGGGAAAATTCTCCCTCTTCTCTCAAGTATAATCCAGTGACATTTAAAACTGAAAATGGCAATTCTAGTAGAAATTGGGGTAAAATGCTTTCAGGTTGGCATGCATTAATGTCTGAAGAAGGAGTTAATTGGCTGATATTTGATTCAAGTGAACATGTAACCAATATATCATATACAGTGTCTGTTGGAGGAATGTATCCTGATGGCGGAAATTTTGTTTTAGTTGGCCATGAGTTTTATCAAACACCTGACAGATTCTCCATAGTTGAGGGAGAAAGTGCTTTGGTAAATTCTTCAGCTGCCCTTACAGAATACCCCTCTTATGATAATAATGAAAGTGGGGATTGGTACTTCAATAATGAGACAGCTGATGGCATCCCTAAGATGGTTTACATACTGTCTGACAAAGGTCCCACAGGTTGGTCTAAAAAGAAAAGAGAAGCTGTTGAAGGAACTACCCCACAGGAGTTTTGGGCTAAAGGAGCTTTTACAGTTTATAAATGTCAATATGAAAACTGCATACCCCCTCCTCCTCCAACCCTTCCTCCTGGAAGACCTCTTGATTTTCATAAGTGGTCAAATGAATCAGCTTGGCAAAGCTTTGATGCCCAACTTCCAACTGAGGGGGATACTGTCATAATACCTCCAGGAGTATGGATGGTAATGGATATAGATCCCCCTCCACTCAAAAGAATATATCTTTATGGTGGTCTTGAAATAATGGATAATACTGATCATACACTGGAAGTAGAAATTATTCTTGTCCAAGGAGGAAAGTTTGAGTGTGGAACACAAGATATACCTCATGTTAACAAGTTTGAATTAATTCTTGTTGGTAATCATTTTACTGAGGATATGACTTTACCAAATGGACCAAATCTGGGGTCTAAAGCACTTGGAGTTTTTGGTTTTCTTGATATGCATGGGTTAGACACAGGGGTCAGCTTTATGAAAATAGCATCGACTATTAATGTTGGAGATACTACAATTGAGCTGGTACAACCAGTTTCATGGACAGTTGGAAGCGAGATTGTCATAAGCACAACCTCATATGAGTTAAAGGAAACAGAAAGGCGTAAAATTACAGCAATTACTGGAACCACAATTACGGTAGATGAACCAATGGAATTTAGGCATACTAGTAAAGTCACTACTTTAGCAGATGGAACAGAAATAAAAATGAGTGGAGAAGTTGGACTCCTAACTAAAAATGTTAGAATAGTTGGTAATGATTATCCTGAAATTGCAGAGGAAGAATTTGGTGCAAGAGTTCTAGTTGGTTCATTTGAGCAGGATGATATAGTGTACACAGGTTTTGCACGATTCTCTAATGTAGAATTTTCTATTGCTGGACAAGAAGGATGGTTTGATAACTATGATCCCAGATATGCACTTGCATATTTGGACACTGGAGACTCAATTGATGCAAATGGGGCACAAAAGGCAATGGAAAGTTATGTTAAAAAATGCTCATTTAATCATATTTACAATTCTGCCATTGGAATTTTTGGCTCAAACAATATTCCTGTTGAAGATAATGTAATATATCGATTCCTTAATGATGGAATCTTAGATGAAGGGATTGGAAACAGAATTATTGGAAACCTTGTTACCATGGGAGAAGCTGTGGCCAGAATTAAAATGCAAGTATTCAACACTATGTTTTTTGGCTGCATAAACAATAGAAGAGCTACCAACACCATGCTCATTAACAACATAGTAGCTGGCTGTGCCCAAGGAGGGCTCTATACCATTGGATCTCCCTGTGAAAATGATTTTACCATTTTAGGTAATGAAATTCACTCTACCATGCATGGAGTTCACCTGGACACTTATGGAACAAACAGACCTGTGTCTGGATGTGTTAAACTAAGCAACATACTCACCTGGAAAAATTATGATTATGGAATTCAATCTAGATCAGAAAATAGTGTTCAGCTCTCTGATATGATTGTTGTGGACAATGGAGTTGGTGTACTTCCCTACATTTTTGGTCCTTCTGCAGATTCTCATCTCTCAGAAGATAAATATTTTACACTTGAAAACTCGCATATTGTTGCTGTTTCTGATAGTTATGATTGTGCAGAGGAAGCACTTCCAGATGCATTCTTAGCCCCTATGGAAAAGAAAAGGAAATGGGTCGGAAGGGGTATTAAGGTAAGTGATTGGAAAGCACATCATACTGGATTGCTGTGGCCAATATTTCAGTCTAAATATGGGAAAAAGGATCTACCATGGCATCAACCTACTAAAAGTGCAGAAGGATCTAACCCAGCCTTGAGAGGTATAATGAACCTAAGAAATGTCACTTTTGCCAATTTTGGAATTAATTGTGGAGCAAATGATATTGTTTTCCGCACAAACTTTAATGAGGATGACATGAATTGGCCAATAAATGCTTCTGAAATTAAGTATGTAGCTGTTGAAAATGCTCTTAAGATCTATATTGATGAGCCAAACAAAAGCAAAATAAACCCAGCAGATTGTACAGATTTTGATTGTGATGGCCTGAAGAAAGCATTGATATTTGACAATGATGGCTCTGTTGCTGGAGATTTAAACCCTGGCACTATTATACCAGATTCAGGATTTGAATGGGATGGCAATCCAGCAAGAGGATTAGGCTACTACAGAGTTCCTAAACCAATGATCACAACACTAAATGGGAATAAGATTAAGTATGCTGACAAGATGCCAAATACAGGAATTTACCGAGATGAATCTTGTGTATACAATGAAAATTGGAGGGCTTTCAAATGCCAGGGAATAAATCACAGAATTATGATCATTGAGTCAATGGATAGGGATACCAAAATTAGAAGACTTTCTCCTGTTGCAGTTCTAGCAAATCCAGGTTCCAATGGATTTATAGACTTGGTTAATGGTCCACAAGATTTTTCTTGTTGCCATGGTTATACCTGTGCTGAAAGGCTCTCCACCATGTTTACTATGGTGGCAACTGGTATTGAGTATGAAATAATGTTTTCCAGCACACCACCTCAAAACATGAGACTTCACTTGCTTCACAATGATGGAGGTGAAGCAGTACTTGCAAAAATATATTTCCCTGTTCAGCAAAGGTTAGATATATATGTAAATGATAGGTTTGTTATGCCTAACAACATTGATAATTCTAAAGATAGATATTCCCTATTGCCACCCTCAGACTCATTCATTCCGGCATTAACTGAAACCAACGGAGCCAATTATTTTGATCCAACAAGTGGCCATTTATATGTTAATGTTAAAGGTCCTTCAACCATTGACATCAAAACACAACCTATTGTTGTTCTCAAATTAGGAATGACTGTACCAATTGAAAACTTCTTTGAAGAGAATGTTATCGCAAACATTGCTGGGTTACTTGGAATTGATGCATCAAATATAAGAATTACTAATATTGTTCGAGAGGGAAGTGTTGGTAAAAAAAGAAGTGCGGGAGAAACAATCACTTCTGTTGAATTTGAGATTGCTCCTCCACCTTCTGATGTTCTTGTAAACTTCATGCCTGAGGAGTATACTTATGTCACCCCAGAAGGATCTTTTACTGAAAACCCTCTTTATTCTACAACATCAACAACAACCTCAACAACCCCCTGGATATCTCCACCTAATCATCTGTCATTTGAGGACCTCCAAAAAATAGAATCTACATTGGCTAATAATTTCCAGGCAGGAACACTTGGGAATGCATTAAATTTGAACCTAACTTCTTTGTCCATGAAAAAGCCAATTGCTCCTCCTCTACCACCCCCAGAGTACACCAGTCCTGAAGAGAGAGCTCAAGTTTTGCCTCTAACCTGGTCGGAACAATCTCTCGCTAATGCCACTTTACTGGAAAACACTTATAAAGAAACTGATTTTGATATTCCTGATAGTCTACAACTGTCAAGAGAACCTGAAGATGTGAATGAAATGGATGTATTATCTCCTTCATTTTCTGTTTATGTGGCTACAGCTGGTGGAAAAATGGTTGGAACTCTAGGCACTACTGAAGATCCTTGGATATGTACAGTGTCAATTCTTTCTGGCCCGGGTGGAAGCTTAGTTGGAGACACAAATGCACCTTTTGAAAATGGAGTTGCAACTTTTGATAACCTTCGGATAGACTCCGCTGGAAGCGGTTACATCCTTAAATTTGAGATTACATATCCAGTACATACGGTGTTTCCTATTGTTTCTCTTCCTGTAAATGTGAGAGGTAGGCCTTTAGGCATGAAATTTACTTATGACATGGACCTAATTGGCCAAAACACATCCTTCAGCATAGTCCCTGATATTTGGGATGAGGCCTTAGATATGATGGCCGAGGAATCAGTACTGAACAATTTTGATTGGGAGTGTTCTGCTGCTCTTATGCCTGGAGAAAACACTGGAACTCTCAATGGAACTCTGAATATAACAGTTTCTGCAGGTATGTTGATACTTTGTTTTTTACTTTATATTAAATTTAAAATCTATTTTATTTATTTTTTATTTATTTTTATTATTTTAATGTAAAATTTATTAAATTTAATATCTATTTACTATCTACCATTCTCTTAATCTAGGTGTTAGAGAAGTTGTCTTTGATGATTTGAGTATTGATGTTCCCGGTATGAACTACCAAATTCAAACCTCATGTTATTCTTCTGACTACAACAACGCAACCATTGAAGCCATTAGCCCTCCATTCCATGTTTATGAGAAACCTGTAACTGGATTACTTAGACAAACCGGAACAGCTTTTACCTTCAAAGGACCCTTTGGCAAGATTAAAGATCTATTATTCGCCTTTGATTCTAGTATGGGTGAAATATCATGTGAAGGATGTCCTGCTGCCAGCCTTCCAGCAGCAAGGAGGAAGAGAGATTCCAAGCCATTTGATCTTGGAAAGTTGAATTACCCTTGGTGCTTTGATGATGAAGGGAGAAAAATCAACTGCTGAGTTGTTTATATCAAGCTGTAGATGTTATTATTAATTTGTATCACATATGGACACTGAGATATTGTTTTCTATAACTGTTTAATAAAGTATGAGCATTTATTACTGCAGTTTTTGCAAAAGATATTTGACTAAAAACTATCGTTTTGTAGTAAAGTTTTTGCCTCAAACTCTGATTTTATAACTTTTCTACCCATTGTAGACCTTTGATATCTGTTTGATCAAATAGTCTCAGTTTGAAATATTAGGTTTACACTGTCAGGTATCAAAGATTAGAAATTGTTAGTCGCACAGAGCTGCTCAGCGCCACATTGCCCAGAAATTTCAGTACAATTTTTTTGTAAACAAAGTTATGTGGGTTCCTTTTTAATTTAGATAGTCAATGAATTACAGAAATTGACTGAAATGTTTTTATTCAGTTCTAAGCTTTCCTGATTGCTATTTACCCACTCAATTTAGTAAACAATGATATTAGGAGTTTAGACAATACTTAAAGGTATCAGAAAGTCAAAATTAATCTGAGAAATGGCTGGACCAGTTAAATATTAGATAAAAGGGGTTGCTTACGTTATTACAGAAAACCATTTGTAATTTCTATTTTAAACATCTCTGCTTTTCTTAAAACCCGCTACAGAGATCATTGATAACAGGTGCGTACACAGGATTTTAGCCAGTGGGGGGGGGGGGCAAGTTTTAGCGAGAAGCGCGAAAAAATGTTTGCTCCCCCCGGCCTTAAAAATGCTGTTATTCTATATTAAGTCTACTACATGTCCCCTGTGTAGTCCATTGTAGTCCCAATTCAAGGACTATATATTATAATGTGTCAAAATTGTGACAAAACTCATATATGTGAGATTTGGTATAGGATTTTAAACAGTTAATATTCAGCAAGTGCGCAACCAATCTGAAAACAACGATATCCCAGAGAAACCTTAAAAACTCAGGTTTGCTCCTATTAGAAGGACATATTAAAACCAAACTAAGACATCCCGAGGTCAAAATTTGTGTGTGAAGTATCGTTTATCTTAATCTTGATATCCAATGTGAGCACTTGATCCTAAGATTCACAACAAAAGTTACGACTTCCGGACTTTAAGGCCAGCGCTAGTTTTGCGTGTCTGTTTAATGGGGTATTTATATTATATTCTCAGATTTATCCTGAATTTGAGAAATGAGATCGAGAGGTCAGTCCGGGGGGGGGGATGGGTGACGGGTCGAAATAGTATGAATGATATTTTCCCACCATTCTCCCCATCTATCCCTCGTTTCAAAATATTTTAATATTTGTATAGAAAGTTCCTCCGCATTTATTACAAAGATTTTAATCTAAAATGTTAAATACAATTGTTGGACCACATATATATATATATATATATATATATATATAATTTATATACACTTGGAAACGGCAGATATATAATGTTTCAATAAAGTAGAAGAGAAAAGCACGAGGATAAATGTAGACTTATTTATTCTAAAATAATTATTTCATACGTTAATAATGATCATGTTAGATTAACTCTCTATGGCTTGGTTTTGGAGTGTTTTAAGCTAAAATATTCATATTATGAGACTGGCAGGATAAAGCAGTGAACAACCCCTGCACAGCTTTGAAATCTTCATATCTCGGGCTACACAAAGTAAAAGTCCAGGCAAAACAACATCTTAAAGTCGGTCCGGTCTCAACAGTTTGTCAATGTGGTAAAAGGTATATATTTATAATTAAAAAAAACCTCTGCGATGATGAATTAAAAAGCGCAAATAAATTGGATGAAATTTATACAGAATAGAATTTAAATTTTTAATTTAATTAGAATTTAAATTTGAGTTCTGTGGTATATAAGTTTATGAAACTATTGTGTACTTTATCATTCTTCCTTATTTCATCGTGAATTTCATAATAAACGTGCTATTAAGTTAATTTAGCTGTACATTATAGTACGTGTGCTATTAAGTTAAATTAGCTGTATATTATAGCACGTGTGCTATAAAGTTTTGATTGGTTCCCAGATAGCCATTTGAGACAAGTGCATAAACGTTTCATAAAATTACCTATAACACTATTATTTTGGCACGACATGCCATAAAAATTTCTGTCCCAAAACTTTATAACACTGCGAACCAAAATAACAGTGTTGTATATAGTTATTTTGAAATTACTAATACAGTAGCCTAGGAACCCAGCTTAGTCTGAAAACTGTACTTTAAAGAAAGAAGATAATTCACTCAATTTAGAATTTTCGACCCAAGCTGCAAATAACAAATCCGTAGTTCTACCGAGTTTCCTAATTAAAACTTGAGGCAAATCGGGGTTGATGAGTTATGATCGGGCATACAAAATACTTTACATATATAGATGGATGAACATTGTATTTATAATTTTAAATGTGTAAACTGTGTAGTGTATATGCTTCAGACCAAATGGTACTGATCAGTAATCCTAACAAAATATTTCTATTTATATATAAATTCTAAACCCAGATCAGTTTCCCTGTATAAAGCTAAATAAACAAACAACGCAATCCTTTCTCTATCTTCACAAGTCATACGTTCACTTACTTTATATTAAACAGGAGGTTATTAACCTCTGCTTTAGAGGTAACTCTAACAAGGTATATAAAATCTGTATGTTTGTACGTACAGAACTATCTGTATGTTTGTACGTACAGAACTATCTGTATGTTTGTACGTACAGAACTATCTGTCTGTCTTGGGGCTCATCTATTATCTGTATTTTTGTCATGTACAACACTATCTATATGTCTTTGGGTTCATCTATCTATCTGTATGTTTGTATGTATATACATATCTATCTGTATGTCTTAGTGTCAATCCATCTGTGAGTTCATTTATCTGTTTACATGTATGTACATTTATCTGTATGTCTGTATGTACATCCATCTGCATATCTGGGAGTTCATCTATCTATCTGTATGTTTGTATGTAAATATCTATCCTATGTCCTATCTATGTCCTGGGGTTCATCCATCTGTCTGTCTTTGAGGTCATCTATCTGTATGTTAGTGTGTACATCTATTTTTATGTTTTTCTGTTTATCTATCTGTGTGTCCATCTTTCTGTTATAGGTATGTTTTTTTCAGTTTTTATGTCTGTAATTACATCTATCTGTATGTCTCTATATACAACTATCTGTATGTCTTTATATACAACTATCTGTATGTCTCTATATACATCTTTCTGTATGTCACATCTATCTGTATGTCTCTATATACATCTATCTGTATGTCTCTATATACATCTATCTTTATGTCTCTATATACATCTATCAGTATGTCTCTATATACATCTATCGTCTCTATATACATCTATCTTTATGTCCATATACATCTATCTGTATGTCTCTATATACATCTATCTTTATGTCTCTATATACATCTATCAGTATGTCTCTATATACATCTATCTGTATGTCTCTATATACATCTATCTTTATGTCCATATACATCTATCTGTATGTCTCTATATACATTTATCTTTATGTCTATATACATCTATCTGTATGTCTCTATATACAACTATCTGTATTTCTTCATCCCTCCCTCATCATCTAGGATTTCAGAGTTCCTGATTCTCTTCATCCCTCCCTCATCATCTAGGATTTCGGGGTTCCTGCTTCTCTTCTTTTAGAGGTACCGTTGTAAATCGGACATGCTACTCTTGGAATAGAACTTGCGTATACAGTCGCTTTAAACAAGAAAGAATAAAAGGGGGGGGGGCAATCAATGCTTTAAAATTCGAGGGAAAAGACAGAATTTCTCTGTAAAGTTTCGTTCTTTGTGAAGATTTTGCTTAGCACATAAACTCCAAGACACAGTTTGACTTCAACCTGAAAAATATAAACCTCATTACTTGTTGAAAATAATTGCATGGTCGGAAGGGTTGAATAAAGGAGAATAATTGACTGGGAAAATCAAACTCTGTGAAATTCAGTGGTTTTACAATTTACTCCCTTATTGTACGGTATCTAGGATACGGAGAAAAAATAGAATTTTTTTCTGATTGCCTATTGTTGAATTGATACCAATTGAATTGTTAACGTTCTTTTTTGATTGGAATTTTAGAGTTTTTGTTGGAAATTAAAGTGTGGCCCTATTTACACCGAGGATATATATGTACATTTTACGTTCAAAAGATATGGGAAAAAATTTAAAATTATCTAAGGTTGGAAGTTTTTTATTGTGAATATCGAGATGATGCTTGAACCTGAGATTAACAACACAAAGTGATGACTTCTTCTTTCCTAATTGGGTTTTCTGATAAAAGCTCCTGGGTTTTCTGGGCTTGATGTTTTTTTCTTTAGATTTCATTGCGTCTTGGCTTTCTAGTTTGATCATTACAGCTAGCTTTCTTGGTTAGTTGGTTTTCTGAAAGAGCTTTACTGTATTTATCACTTTTAAAGGGAGTGACTGGCTATGTAAGGTAGTTGAACAGAGTATGCTTTATTTTGGAAAACTTCTTTTGGACTCATTTGAGACTTATTAAACTTTTTAAAGATTTGTAAATTTTTTTAAATTATTACATAACGACGACATAAAATGTAAAAAAAGTCTACAATAAACTACAGACGTCATGTATAGGAACATGTTGAGAAAATAAAAATTAATCTTATCATAGAAAATAAGTAATCTTGTTCAATTATTAATTTCTATTTTCTCATTATTTTCGTTTCTCATCATTCACAAAGATTTTCGCAGATTTTCTAGAACTCTTATTGAAAAGACGACATTTGAAGAATTTGAAGAAATTTGCGAATAAATTCAAAGAAAATAAGAAATTCAATATAATAATGAAAACGAAATAATTGATTTTAGCATTGATTTATTGACAAATTTCTTTTGAGAAATATGTTCCTAAACATTTAATTAGATTACTGTATAAGTTTTACTTTATTTTTCGTTGTCGTTATTTAATAATTAAAACAAACTACTTCTGAAAACGTATCCACCCCTAGAGTAGGAGTTTTTAACGTCGAATTTGCGCTCAACCTCAGGATTTACAGATCTTTATAAAGATTTATATGTCCTAAATGAATCCGAAAGAATATTTCCACAACACTGCATACTCAGTTCAATTACCTTTCATAGCCGGTCACTCCCTTCAACGAGATTTCAGTGTTAACTTTTATATAAACTTGATTTGTAAAGTAGTTTTTGTCTATACATCTTTACAAAAATGTAGTCATATATAAAATCGGAGGATCATTTGATAATAAATTCTATTTAGAATAAGATTCACTTTACATCCCCTTTTTATTTTCCGCGAACTCTCTCTTTATGATTAGATCCTCATATCTATTGAATTAAAGTGGAAAGTAAATAATGATGAAAATTATTGATTTTATAATAGTTTGCTGAACTGCGGGTATTAAAATTATAAAATAAACCAAACAGATATTTTTTAAGTTACTGTTCAATTGAAACACAGTGTGTCCCTGTAAACATAACTATACATCAGATGAGAGAAACACGGGTTTTCTCAGTATCCGGTTTTTACAGTTCAATTGAAACACAGTGTGTCCCTGTTAACATAACTATATATCAGATGAGAGAAACACGGTTTTCCTCAGTATTCAGTTTTAACAGTTTTATTATGACACCGTGCAATGAGAAGATATAAAGTGCAAAAAATCTCACTTTTTTATAACTAACCCTCTAAATGTCTGTATAGATCGGTCTCTGCGGTTCTAGGTTGGACGATTTGGACTAATTATGTGAGAGCACTGCTCTGTTTAGTTAATGGTTCAGATTCCATGATATTTCATGGGAACCTGACTCCAGGTTTCATGCTTACTCTCTCATATACTGATTTATAGCACCTGGTTTAAAACTCAGGGGGTATGTACTGTACTCTCAGCTTGAGAAAGTAAAGGATTAAACAAAGGGAAAAGCAAATTGTTTAAAAAGATTGTTGTTTTAATTCTAAGTCACCCTACATTTAAAAAAAGATGGTCAGGCCTGGTTAACGGTACTTTTTAAACTTTAAATGATCAATAATGTGGAAGTAATCGTTTTTTTCTAGCTTGAAATGTATTTAATTCTGACAATTTCTTCCTGTTTCTCTGTTGTAGAAATTCTTATGTCACACTTTTACAGAGGAACCATAGTTTAGAATAATTAAGTTAAAATCATGAATAAATTTAGATAGTTATGCAAATTATATCTGTAAAAAAAAAAAACTGTGTATCATGTGGATAAACTTAGTCTTTACTATCTTCTTCACCCTGTAGTTCATAAACATGATTCTAATAACTTATGTTACCCTCTGTTCCAACCCTTACGCTGAGTATCCTCCCTTTTCTTTATACTCCCTCACCTCCTCCTTACCTTTTACCTGATTTATTATCATTCTTATGTTTAAAATGTACAATGTACATTGTTTTTATCTGCAATTCTCATTCGTTTATAGTGGGCCAACCAATTAAAACAACCTACTCTGGTTAGGCGGGTCCAAACTACATAGTAAATTGTGATTTTTTATTTGTATTATCTCGTGCTTTGTAGTTGAATAAAAATATGAATATGAAAATCATTTATTCTGTCTTTTAGAGGTACCGTTGTAAATCGGACATGCTACTCTTGGAATAGAACTTGCGTATACAGTCGCTTTAAACAAGAAAGAATAAAATTTAGGGAAACGAACAGAAAGGAGTTTTGGTTAGATAATGGATTGAAAGAAGGTACAGGAATTAAAATTAGTTGCAAATAAGATTTATTGCTATCTATCTATAAACACATAAGGAGGAGAGTGATGAGTGTTAAATATGAACCTAAATATCTCCTCTAGTTTCGATCCGTCCTATTAGTAACCTGATGCTGGAGAAGGATGACCGAGAATACCTAACTCTCATCATTCCTACTCCAGGAGAATATATAACTGTTAATATCCCTACTCCAGGAGTATATATAACTCTCAATATTCCTACTCCAGGAGTATATATAACTCTCAATATCCCTACTCCTGGAGTATATATACCTCTCAATATCCCTACTCCCGGAGTATATATACCTCTCAATATCCCTACTTCAGGAGTATATACCTCTCAATATCCCTACTTCAGGAGTATATAACTCTCAATATCCCTACTCCCGGAGTATATATAACTCTCAATATCCCTACTCCTGGATTTTATATACCTCTCAATATTCCTACTTCAGGAGTATATAACTCTCAATATCCCTCTCCAGGAGTTTATAAACCTTTCAATATCTATACTCAGGAGTATATAAACCTTTCAATATCTCTGCTCAGGAGTATATTTACCTCTCCATATCTCTACTCCAGGAGTATATATAACTTTCAATACACCTACTTCAGGAGTACATACAACTTTCGATATATAATCAAGTACTTCCTTTAACATTCATTAAAATATCATGAAATAAAGCACCACTTGTTACAAATACTCTATTTAGTTTTTGACATTTTTGATCTAAATATGTAGAACGTAGCTATATCTGTTTATATGCAAAAACTAAAAAGGTGTATTATCATGAATAAAGGAATGTACAGGATTGAATAGAGGTGTTATAATTATGGATAATTGGGGGGGAGGGGGGTAGCAGGGGGGTGTCATGCATGGTTAAAACCGGATGTTAAGTCACAGAGAGCAGTGTTTGTAGGGTAATTAATATTGGTTTATTCTCTCACCTGTCCTCAACCCATTCATCCGTGTACTGGTTTATCCTTATCCTTATCCTGGTTCTGGTGTATCCCTATCCTAGTCCTGGTGTATCCCTATCCTTGTCCTGGTGTATCCCTATCCTAGTCCTGGTGTATCCTTATCCTAGTCCTAGTGCATCCCTATCCTAGTCCAGTGTATACATATCCTAGTCCTAGTGTATAACTATCCTAGTCCTGGTGTATTTTAATCCTATAGTCCTGGGGAATTCCTATCCTAGTCCTAGTGTATACCTATCTTAGTCCTGGTGTATACCTATCCTAGTACTAGTGTATCTCCATCCTAGTCCTAGTGTATCCCTGTCCTAGTCCTGGTGTATTTTTATCCTATATTCCTGAGGTATTCCTATCCTAGTCCTGTTTCATCCCTCTATAGAAAGAACCAAAAAAGGAAAATAAATATAAAGAATTATATAAAAAGCATAAATTTTAAACTTAAAATGTTGTTTCATGACCTTATTTACGGCGGGTTTAGGGGGAATTGTTGTCAGGGATCAAGGTACGGGGGGTTGGGGAATTTTTGTCTAATCAAAACTTTTTTGTGTGAGAAACTCTTTTGTATTGAGGGGTTTGTGAGAAAATAAATATTTCATGAGATTTATTAGATTTTTATTTCTCCGTCAATTAAACTTGAAAGGTTTCATGCAGAGAACAGAAGTCAACTAAGGTGAGGGCAATAGAGATTAATATTTTCAGATTTATTTGCGATCTATTATACTCAAAACATTGTCTAGGAGAATAATAGGTGTTGAGTAATTTTCATCATTTTTGTGTAACCCTGTCGATCTGCAGGTATTTTGGTTCCTCTTCCTTTAACTGACTTTCCCAGCCTTCTCTCCCCTTCTGGTCATTTCCTTTCATATCCTGGGTATTTCAGGGTTCCTGCTTCTCTTCATCCCTCCCTTATCATCTAGATATTTCAGGGTTCCTGGTTCTCTTCCTACCTCCCTCATTATCTAGGTATTTCAGGGTTCCTGCTTCTCTTCCCCCCTCCCTCATCATCTAGGTATTTCAGGGTTCCTGGTTCTCTTCATCCCTCCCTCATCATCTAGGATTTCAGAGTTCCTGATTCTCTTCATCCCTCCCTCATCATCTAGGATTTCGGGGTTCCTGCTTCTCTTCATCCCTCCCTCATCATTTAGGTATTTCAGGGTTCCTGCTTCTCTTCATCCCTCCCTCATCATCTAGGATTTCAGAGTTCCTGGTTCTCTTCATTCCTCCGTTTGCGGAACAAAAGTTTAAATTATCCCAAAACATATTATCATTGTAAGACATATACTCTGAAGAAATATCAATAAATTCTAATTATTTTCTTTTCCTCTATTATTTACTCTGACTTATGGCTTTAAGTTTAAGGATTTGTGTGTTTGTGTATGTTTTTGTTGTGTGTGTGTGTATAAGGAACAGAGTTTAATTAATAGTGTGCTAGTTCTCCCCCTGAGATACCCTAAGGATTGGGTTAAACTATGAAGTACCCTGAGAACTGGAAGATCGGAGTAAATTCTGACCAAATTCTGACAACATCTGGTCATAGTTCTCAAGGAACAGTACTCAAACTGTAATATGTGGTCTATATATCCCCCCCCCCCCTTCACTTCTGTAGTGTATAACCCCCTCTCCTTCACAATTGGTAATAGCAACCCCCCCCACATCCCGCCTGCCCCCCTCTCAGTTCTAGACAAAGTGTTGAATGTTGATTGTTCATTTCGTGAAATAAGTTCAACTCTTTTCATTAGTGATCTTTATGCTATTTTACATCTATATCTATATATCTATAATCTATATCTATTTATCTATAATCAATATTTATTTATCTATTATCTATATCTATCCTTTTTGTTCCTCCTGAATCCTGTTCCTCTATTGCTCCTCCTTCTATTTGTTCTGTTCCTCCTGTTCCTCCCTTTTTATCCTTTTCTTCCTGTTCCTCCTGTTCCTCCAGTTTCTTCTGTGCCTCCTGTTCCATTTGCTCCTTCTGTTCCTCCTTTTCTCCTTTTCCTCCTGTTTCTCCTGTTCCTTCTGTTTCACTTGTTCCTCCTATTACTGTTGTTCCTCCTGTTCCTCCTGTTCCATCTGTTCCACCTGTTTTTCCTGTTCCCCCTGTTTTTAACTGTTCCCATGATTCTTCTGTTCCTCCTGTTCTACCTGTTTCACCTGTTTCTTCTGTTCTTTATGTTTCTCCTGTTAATTCAGTTCCTGTTCCTCCTGGTCCTCCAGTTCCTCCCGTTCCTCCTGTTTCTCCGTTCTTCCCGTTCCTCCTGTTTCTCTGTTCCTCCTGTTTCTCCTGTTTCACTTGTTCCTCCTCTATCTCTGTTCCTCCTATTCCACCTCTTCCTCCTGTTTCTGTGTTCCCCTGTTCCTCCTGTGCCCCCTGTTCCCCCAGTTCCTTTTGTTCCTCCTTCAATGAACTCCATGATTGAAAAATGACCTGATAAACCCTATTGACATCAGCAAAGGTCAAATATATGAATTAATGAAGTATATTTGGAATAAAGGGAGAGGACAAATATATGAATTAATGAAGTATATTTGGAATAAAGGGAGAGGACAAAATTATAAATTAATGTTTCTCGGAAAGGGGGTCTTTTAAAAGTACAATAAGGCGGGCCGTTTTTTTTGGTGGCCGAAAAATAGTTCCGATTAATAAAAGAAATTTAGCTTGGAATGAAAATAAAAATAAAATAAGAGATTAAGTGTTGACGAACACGAGACGAGGCACGTCAAACTAAAGTAGATTGAGCTTCAGAATAAAATATTTTAAACTTTCATTATCAAAACGAGACGAGGCACGTCAAACTAAAGTTAATTGAACTTCAGAACAAAATATTTTAAACTTCCCTTATGAAAACGAGACGAGGCACGTCAAACTAAAGTAGATTTAACTTCAGCACAAAATATTTTAAACTTCCAAGATGAAACCGAATACATTAGCTTATCTCAGACTGTGCGTCAAAAAAAATCTGTAGGAACTACGAGATCATAAAGTCGTACAAGTGATGTCGCATAAATTTTACCAAGGCTCTTTCTGTCTAGTTTACAGTGGAGGAAGGATATATGTTAAGGAGATGGAGCTAGGGGGTCAAAACAGTGGAGGAAGGATATATGTTAAGGAGATGGAGCTAGGGGGGTCAAAAACCTAAGTTCAAGGTTCAAGTTTCAGATTGACATCTTATGATTACTTATAAACAGTAAAGGTTTGGGTTACATGTTCCGAATGGCTGTAAACATACATGGAGACCTGTACGTGTGGGAACTAGTGTATATGCAGATGGTCAAATATTATATAATTGTCCAAAATTTTATTCAGAATAATGAATAATAGTTGAGGGAGGAGGAGGGGGCCGGACAAACAGAACTAAACTTAGAAAAACTGGCTTTGGTCATCAAATAGTTGAATTATGCAATATTTTGCAAGTTTTTCCAGTTTTCCCAGAATTCCGAGCTTTCAGCAGGATTATCCCTCTACAATATATAATACCCCTTGGACCCTTAAACATTCCCCCTTTATGCCTACATACAGGATCTCTCTCTCGCTAAGTCTGCAATGTAAATTATTTTTGTCTACTACATGTTAAACTATAATAAATTTCAATTCATATAAAAAAACTGCATGGTTTCAATCATAACTACATTTTCGGAAGAGCTATATAAAAAAACTAAACAGTTTGCAATCCTTAAGTATGCATCTCTTCTTGTGTACATATAAAATCAAATTGTGTACAATGAGCAGTACAATACAAGATATTTTCTTATTTAGTTAACAAAACAGATTTTACCTGCAATTGTTTCAGAGAGTTATATAGGAGACTCCTCTTTAATCCAATGATTTAATTATAGAATTTTCACAAAATTAAAATATCCCACCTACTTCTCCTTTATTATAACCCCCTTCCCCGGGAATCCCTCAATATAGTAAAGGTTTCGGTATGCTCCCCTCTGTCCCCTCTATTGTACGAGGGTCAGAACACACAAAAATTTGGCACAAGATGAGATTAATTCTGAACATGGACATATTGTCTTCAGCTCATTATCTCTCTATCTATCTATCTATTTATCTATCTATCTATCTATCTATCTATCTATCTATCTATCTATTTATTTATCCAATCATCTATCCCCCCTCTCAGTTCTAGACAAAGTGTTGAATGTTGATTGTTCATTTCGTGAAATAAGTTCAACTCTTTTCATTAGTGATCTTTATGCTATTTTACATCTATATCTATATATCTATAATCTATATCTATTTATCTATAATCAATATTTATTTATCTATTATCTATATCTATCCTTTTTGTTCCTCCTGAATCCTGTTCCTCTATTGCTCCTCCTTCTATTTGTTCTGTTCCTCCTGTTCCTCCCTTTTTATCCTTTTCTTCCTGTTCCTCCTGTTCCTCCAGTTTCTTCTGTGCCTCCTGTTCCATTTGCTCCTTCTGTTCCTCCTTTTCTCCTTTTCCTCCTGTTTCTCCTGTTCCTTCTGTTTCACTTGTTCCTCCTATTACTGTTGTTCCTCCTGTTCCTCCTGTTCCATCTGTTCCACCTGTTTTTCCTGTTCCCCCTGTTTTTAACTGTTCCCATGATTCTTCTGTTCCTCCTGTTCTACCTGTTTCACCTGTTTCTTCTGTTCTTTATGTTTCTCCTGTTAATTCAGTTCCTGTTCCTCCTGGTCCTCCAGTTCCTCCCGTTCCTCCTGTTTCTCCGTTCTTCCCGTTCCTCCTGTTTCTCTGTTCCTCCTGTTTCTCCTGTTTCACTTGTTCCTCCTCTATCTCTGTTCCTCCTATTCCACCTCTTCCTCCTGTTTCTGTGTTCCCCTGTTCCTCCTGTGCCCCCTGTTCCCCCAGTTCCTTTTGTTCCTCCTTCAATGAACTCCATGATTGAAAAATGACCTGATAAACCCTATTGACATCAGCAAAGGTCAAATATATGAATTAATGAAGTATATTTGGAATAAAGGGAGAGGACAAATATATGAATTAATGAAGTATATTTGGAATAAAGGGAGAGGACAAA
>NW_019397796.1:0-41048 GCF_000591075.1 Eurytemora carolleeae | reverse complement strand
ATTCTTTATTATAAAATATAAATTAAGAATTGCTTTCATTAAACTTCTACCACTGCAAAAAGTGTTTGTTTAGTAAAATATTATAATTATATTAAAGGGACTGTTTAGTAAAATATTATAATTATATTAAAGAGAAGGAATATGTTGAAGATAGGAATATGTTGAGAATAATTATAGGATTAATAGGAATATGTTAAGAATAATTACAGGATCAATAGGAATATGTTGAGAATAATTACAGGATAAATAGGAATATGTTGTGAATAATTATAGGATTAATAGGAATATGTCAAGAATGATTACAGGATTAATAGGAATATGTTGAGAATAATTAAAGGATTAATTGGAATATGTTGAGAATAATTAAAGGAGTAAAAGAAATATGTTGAGAATAATTCTAGGATTAATAGGAATATGTTTTGAATAATTATAAGACTAAAAAATATGTTCAGAGTAATTATAGGAGTAAAAGAATATGTTGAGCTAATTATAGGCTTAAAAGAAATATGTTGAGAATAATTATAGGCTTAAAAGAAATATGTTGAGAATAATTATAGGATTAATAGGAATATGTTGAGAATAATTATAGGATTAATTGGAATATGTTGAGAATAATTAAAGGAGTAACAGAAATATGTTGAGAATAATTCTAGGATTAATAAGAATATGTTTAGAATAATTATAAGACTAAAAAATATGTTCAGAGTAATTATAGGAGTAAAAGAATATGTTGAGAAAATTATAAAGTTCAAAGAAATATGTTGAGAGTAATTATAGGAGTAAAATAATATGTTGAGCTAATTATAGGCGTAAAAGAAATATGTTGAGAATAATTATAGGCTTAAAAGAAATATGTTGAGAATAATTATAGGCTTAAAAGAAATATGTTGAGAATAATTATAGGATTAATAGGAATATGTTAAGAATAATTATAGGATTAATAGGAATATGTTGAGAATAATTATAGGATTAATAGGAATATATTGAGAATAATTATAGGATTAATAGGAATATATTCATAATAATTATAGGATTAAAAGAATATGTTACAAATAATTATAGAATCAAAAGAACTATGTTGAGAGTAATTATAGGATTAACAGAAATATGTCGAGAGTAATTATAGAATCAAAAGAAATATGTTGATAGTAATTATAGAAGTAAAGGAATATGTTCAGAATAATTACAAGATTAAAAAAAATATATTGATAGTAATTATAGAAGTAAAATAATGTGTTACAAATAATTACAAGATTAAAAGAAATATGTTGATAGCAATTAAAGGAGTAAAATAATGTGTTACAAATAATTACAAGATTAAAAGAAATATGTTGAGAGTAATTATAGGATTAAAAGAATATGTTACAAATAATTACAAGATTAAAAGAATGGATTCTAAAGATGAATGCTGATCAGCAAAAAAATCCAATCTTACTTTTCTAAGTTTTCTTACGGGGAAATTATAGAAAGGAAAATTGGGAAAGTATTTAAGTTTACATAAGGAAGGGGGGGGGGGGGAGGGGAACCTTAAACATGCCTTTCTCAAACCCAACATATCTCGGAAAAAAATACAAAAATATTTTCCTAAAGATCCTTTTTTTCATAAAAGTAAAATAGGAAAAAAAGAATAATGAACATGCAATATTTTAATTCCTAGTTAAAATGAAATAAATTTAGCTTTATGAATTATGAATTATGAAGGGAGAAACTGCAAAATGCACCTACCTTACAATTAACATTACAGGGGTCCATATAATTCCTTTTTCAATCCCATTTGGGATTGACAAATATTAAAGAAATGGGGACAAATTTTTGTTAAATGATAATTTAAAAAAAATTGGGGGCATTTTTATTTTATTGGGGGCATTTTTTTTAAATTGGGGGCAAATGTGGTAGTGGAATTTAAAAATGTTTTTTTTTAATTGGGGGCAATTTTTTTTTACAATTGGGGGCATTTTTTTCAAATTGGGGGCAATGGGGGCAAATGTGTTAGTGGAATTTGAAAATGTTTTTTTAATTGGGGGCATTTTTTTTACAATTGGGGGCATTTTTTTAAAGTTGGGGGCAAAAAATTATTTTGGGATCGAGAAAATCAGCTATTTTGGGAATTATATGGACCCCTGTTAACATATATATTATGCAACATTGAAAAATTGCGGAACTTAGGACTTGCAAAATTTCTGCACACAATTATTTAAGACACACATTTTTAAACATGTTTAATAGGCTTTCTATGATTTGACAAACTTTGCAGATAGGCCCATGTGGAAACTAAATTAAAAATGACTACAGTACATGGCAAACATTTTTTTGAAAATTTCTTGTCAAAATTGGTTTTCTTCATGTATTGTTTCGGTGAAAAGTGACTTCAGACTTGGGACTTTATGCTTCCAGAAACTATTGATATATTTTACAGAATTTGACAGAATTTAAAACGACGATAACTCCCTTATTGTTACTCAGAAAAAGGTTTAATGGGCCTGTATCATGTCAAACTAAGTTAAATTGTATGAAAAATTGAAATCTAAAATGTTTTCAATCATAACTTCCCTTTTTGAGAAGAACAATTAAATGTTTTGAATTTCTGGTATATAACCGGATATAACCAGATCAATTTCCTTTTTTCATACTCGTGCGTGAGACAAAAACTAGAAGAGCTATGAGGTCAAAAAGTCGCACCGGTAATTATGCAAAAATTGGACCTTCTCCTTCTGGTTAGTTTTCAGTGGCACCGAACTTAAATGATGGTTGTAGTCAACGCCTACTCCATAACAAGTCCTCAAAACGTATCTATCCAGGTACAACCCGTCCTTTATCAAAGTCAACCCGGACACGATGCAAACGGCTACAATCCTGTGAACTAACACTACCACTGGGCGCGATCTTGTTAGCTTCCAATGTCAATGCGGACACTAGCTATTAATTGAGCTCTAAATGCCACACAGGGACACAAGTTAACCTATCAAAAAAGCTATTAATCGAGCTCTAAATATCACAGAGGGACACAAGCATAGCTATCAAACAAGCCATTAATTGAGCTCTAAATGCCACACAGGGACACAAGCGCGCATAGCTATCAAACAAGCCATTATTCGAGCTCTAAATGCCACACAGGGACACAAGCATAGCTATCAAACAAGCTATTAATCAAGCTCTAAATGCCACACAGGGACACAAGTATAGCTATCAAACAAGCTATTAATCCCAGGCTCTAAATGCCACACAGGGACACAAGCATAGCTATCAAACAAGCTATTAATTGCTATCAAACAAGCTATTAATTGCTATCAAACAAGCTATTAATCCCAGGCTCTAAATGCCACACAGGGACACAAGCATAGGTATCAAACAAGCTATTGATTGCTATCAAACAAGCTATTAATTGCTATCAAACAAGCTATTAATTGCTATCAAACAAGCTATTAATTGCTATCAAACAAGCTATTAATTGCTATCAAACAAGCTATTAATTGCTATCAAACAAGCTATTAATTGCTATCAAACAAGCTATTAATTGCTATCAAACAAGCTATTAATTGCTATCAAACAAGCTATTAATTGCTATCAAACAAGCTATTAATTGCTATCAAACAAGCTATTAATTGCTATCAAACAAGCTATTAATTGCTATCAAACAAGCTATTAATTGCTATCAAACAAGCTATTAATTGCTATCAAACAAGCTATTAATTGCTATCAAACAAGCTATTAATTGCTATCAAACAAGCTATTAATTGCTATCAAACAAGCTATTAATTGCTATCAAACAAGCTATTAATTGCTATCAAACAAGCTATTAATTGCTATCAAACAAGCTATTAATTGCTATCAAACAAGCTATTAATTGCTATCAAACAAGCTATTAATTGCTATCAAACAAGCTATTAATTGCTATCAAACAAGCTATTAATTGCTATCAAACAAGCTATTAATTGCTATCAAACAAGCTATTAATTGCTATCAAACAAGCTATTAATTGCTATCAAACAAGCTATTAATTGCTATCAAACAAGCTATTAATTGCTATCAAACAAGCTATTAATTGCTATCAAACAAGCTATTAATTGCTATCAAACAAGCTATTAATTGCTATCAAACAAGCTATTAATTGCTATCAAACAAGCTATTAATTGCTATCAAACAAGCTATTAATTGCTATCAAACAAGCTATTAATTGCTATCAAACAAGCTATTAATTGCTATCAAACAAGCTATTAATTGCTATCAAACAAGCTATTAATTGCTATCAAACAAGCTATTAATTGCTATCAAACAAGCTATTAATTGCTATCAAACAAGCTATTAATTGCTATCAAACAAGCTATTAATTGCTATCAAACAAGCTATTAATNGTACATTGTTTGTTTGACTGTAAACTATTTGTTTGAGCGTACATTGTTTGTTTGACTGTAAACTATTTGCTTGTGCTTACATTGTTTGTTTGACTGTAAACTATTTGTTTGAGCGTACAATGTCTGTTTGGGAGTAAACTTTCTGTTTGGGTGTACATTGTTTGTTTGGGTGTACACTTTTTGTAAACATATTCGACCGTAAAACATTTGCTTGTCATTAAGTTTGTGTGACCACAAGTCGTCTGTATATTGTTTGTTGATCGTTAAGTATAATTTGACTGAATAATAAAGGTTTGTTTGAACACTTTGTACTTGTATGACCGTTGTACCTCTGTGAAATGTTTTTTTTACCAGAAAATGTTTGTTAGTCCGTAAAACATTTTTTGTCCGTAAAACGTTTGTTTGTCTGTAAAATATTTGTTTGTCCGAAAACGTTGGTCTGTCCGTAAATGTTTGTTTGTCCGTACATTTGTTTGTCCGTATGTGTGTGTGTATATAAAAGTAATCTGCATATTGTTGTATCTATCAGTATAGAATCAGTAGAATCAGTATCTATATACAGTTATTAGACAAAATTGAGATTAATACTGCACAGTAGCACAGACAGTAGACTGTGTCATATAACGACACACTTCAAAAAGTGTCATAGACACACTTCATATATGCGACACTGACATTGATAATGTCATATGAGACACACTTCATGTATGTGACACTGACATTGATACTGTCATATGAGACACACTTCATATATGTGACACTGATATAGATAGTGTAATACAGAGACACACTTAATATATGTGACACCGACATAGATAGTGTCATATAGAGACACCCTTTATATAGGTGACACACTGACATAGATAGTGTCATATATAGACACAATTTATATGTGTGACACTAACATAGATAGTGTCATATAGAGACACACTTCATATATGTGTGCCGCTGACATAAATAGTGTCATATAGAGACACACTTCATATATGTAACACTGATATAGATAGTGTCATATAGAGACACACTTCATGTATGTGACACTGACATAGATAGTGTCATATAGAGACACACTTCATGTATGTGACACTGACATAGATAGTGTCATACAGAGACACACTTCATATATGTGACACTGAATATAGAGACACACTTCATATATGTGAGTGTGACACTGATATAGATAGTGTCATATAGAGACACACTTCATGTATGTCACACTGACATAGATAGTGTCATATAGAGACACACTTCATGTATGTGACACTGACATAGAAAGTGTCATATAGAGACACACTTCATATATGTGACACTGACATGAATAGTGTCATATAGAGACACACTTTATATATGTGACACTGCCATAGATATGTCATATAGAGACACACTTCATATATGTGAGTGTGACACTGACATAGATAGTGTTATAAAGAGACACACTTCATGTATGTGACACTGACATAGATAGTGTTATAAAGAGACACACCACAGGCGGCAGTAACTTTCCCAAAGGCATTTTCGGAAGGGGCAACTTCCCATTTTACAATTTCTCAAGTGGCAACTTCACAAATGTGTAATTTTCCAAGCGGCAACTTCCCAAAGGTTAGGCTGGAATGTGCTAGGGGCCGAGCGCTACAGCTAGAATAGGCTAGGGGCCAAGTGCTTTTGCTAAAGGCAGACTTGTGAAGTTTCCGCTTTGGAAATTGGGAAATTGCACATTTGGGAATAGGCCTTTGGGAAAGTACCTAACATCACACCACATATATGTGACAAATAAAAAAGGCCAATATTATATTGTAAGGTGAACTTTTTGTGATATTGTTGGTACGACTTTGTGACCTTTTGGCTTCCCTAGTATTGATTTTACTTACAAGCATTGAAAAGCAAATGTAAAAATTAAATATTAAAATTTGCAACATTGCTGTTCTTCTCGATACCTCTGCAATATGATGAGATAGGATTTAAAACATGGATTTTAATATACAACGATGTTTACTACTGAAATCATAGATCGCTCAGTTTGAAAAAATAACAAATTTTTATTAAATTTGAAAAAATTAAACATTTGACATATTTAAATTTTTTTTCTTCAAATTTTTCACATTTTTCGTACAGTGGTGGGCGATTATATCAATACAATGAAGACGACTTTCGATTTCAATTTTGATTAATGTCTAGCTTTTAAACAGCATGGATACATATAAACATTAAAACAAAGAGAAGTTGTCGATTAAAAAAGCTTCTCTTTAATTACATGTAAACTTTTTATCTGAAAAAAGCTTGTAAACAATCAAAACTTTAAAAATTGTCGCCTTTATTGTATTGATATAATTGCCTACCACAGTATATATAGGAGGACAAAAAAATTCGATCAAGAAAGAAAGAACGGGAACAAAGGTGAGGGGGGGGGGGGAAGTACTTGTCATTGTTAACATGAATGTCTGCATGCACCATTCAATATTTAATTTCAACCTTTGGAACCTTGAGAAATTTAAATATTAATACAGTCGGGAATATTTTAGAATTACTATTCTAAGTATAAACTAATCAATTGATCACGTTCAGTTAAAGTAAATTATATGCTTTAAGTTATAACGTTTAAAATTAAAGAGCCTATTTAGAAAAACAAACATGCTTAATATTTCTATTATGTCACCGATATCCAATTTTGAAAAATATAATATAAATTTAAGTGGAAACAACCAAATTTGAGCCGCAGCTTAAATTTAAAACGCGGCTCAAATTTTTTTAATTCGGCCTCGGAGATATTAGTTTTAGAGGAGCTACGAGGCCACAAAGTCGTGCTAGTAATGTTGATAAATTTGAACTTCCTCTTCTGTTTATTTCACAGTGAAACAGGGGGACGGAGGGGGGGGGGACAAAAAGTAAAAATGTATTTTCATTTAGGAAAAGCTTTTCATTTGGAAGGATCTAGAAAATAAGTTTAGGATTTTCTTTTGATATAATTGAATGTGGAGCTGAGCAAAGAATAAACTTTCTAACATGTTTTCAAGAAAATCAATCAAATTCTATTTTTACTTTAAAAAGATCAAAAGTAAAGTTTCTTTAAAGGTGTATGTTTTAACTCTTGAAATATTGGCTCCCCCACTCCTCCGTCCCCTCACAATAAAGTTCAAAATATCGAAAAAAACCTAGAATGTTTAGCCTACCGATCACTCTAATTGAATTTGACCTAATGGTCTGATAGATATAATTGGTTAGATGATAGGCGATTATAGAAATATAATAAAGACGACTTTTATATTTAAAGGGAGTGACCGGCTATGTAAGGTAGTTGAACTGAGTATGCAGTGTTGTGGAAAACTTCTTTTGGATTCATTTGAGACATAACTTTTTAAAGATCTGTAAATCTTTAAAGGGAATGTTCGCAAAAAATGAAAGGTGGTATAGGCTTAATGCGATGAAAAAGCGCTATTGATCGCTACTAATCTTACTTCTATCTGTTGCGTCTATAAGGAGAAAATTGTTAAAGACGTCTCATACCGAATAATAAGTCAATATAGTTTCCCTTTGGGGAATAACTTCAAACGTATCAATTTTTTTGCAATATTATTGCAATATCTCCAAGAAAGTAACTTAATACTGCTCTAGAAATTTTTGGAATGTTTTTAAAAAATTAAATACAGGGTGTCCCGCATATCATATTGGATGATTGGATCGGTGACAGCTTATAAATTGCGATTTTGGGACAAATCAGAAAATTTATAAAAAATTAATCAGCTTAAAACATTGTAAAAGGCTATTATAAAAATTTTAATGCAGAAAATACGGGGGTTTTCGAGTTTTATGAGCGTAATACAAGAAAGTTTTTACAAAATTTCTCTTTATACCTATTTAGAAGAATTTTGACGTCCCTTTCATTTTTCGCGAACACTCCCTTTAAGTTTTAAAAGGTTAAATTATTGATTTAGGAAAGGTTAAGACTAAATAAATTAGTCGATGAACTTTCAGTCTTAAAGGAACTTTGAACGTAACTTTAAGTGAACCAAGAGTGGTGGCATATCAGATTCACAACTCTTGAAAACTTTGTATTAACTAGATATCCATTTTTTTGTTGTTTGAAAAGTGATTATTTTCATTTGTAGTTTCTCTACCTGCACATTCCTCAGAAATAAGTGAGAAATTACTTGAGCCTTTTTCAGCAACTTTGTCGTGGACATTTTTAATCGGATGAAGGTGTCAAGGGTGCCTTGTGAATTAGGTATGATCGTCACTCTTTAAATGTCACATGGAATTACGCCTACTGTCCCTTTAACGGGAAACCATGGTACAGTTTGGGGTTATTATCTATATTCTCTTATCTATATTTAGGCTTTTTTTTTTGTTCTGTGATGTCAGCAGTCAGAGAACAAATTTAACTTTTGAAAAAAATATTTTAGCTCAGATTCTAAATATTTTAGATCCAATTCTACATGTTTTAGATCAAATTCTTAATTTTAGGGTTTTTTACAATAAAAAGTCGAAACGGTTAAAATGATTGAGCCCTAATCTTTTGTGACCTCTAAAAATAAAATAAAAAACCAAAACATTGTTTTCTGCAGAAACATACTTGACATTTTTAGATTTTTAAATTATTACGATATGTTGGCCTGAAAAGCAGCAATTAAACACAGAATCGTTATATTAAAAATGGGGCCTTAAATAAATAATAAATCCATATACAACTACCTCTGCTCGATTGCAAAATGTTGTAAAAGTATTATCCAATAAATATATTTTATATATCATATATTTATCGTACAATCTTCTGCTAACTCCCAAACATCTGGGACCGTTTTCAATTTGAAATAATATATTGTTTAGTTTGTTGTATAACATGTTTACACTTTAGTCAGGGCACGTACACAGGGATAAAACAGGTTTTTACAGGGGGGTCCAGTGTCCATATAAAATTAAATTTTACAGGGGTGTGCAGATAAAATGGAATTTTATAGGGGGGTACAAACAAAATGGAATTTTACAGGGGGGAGGGATGTCAGACAAAATGGAATTTTACAGTGGAGGGGTCCAGACAAAACAGGATTTAACAGTGGGCTCAGACAAGATGAAATTTTACAGAGGGGCCCAGATAAAATGGAATTTCACAGAGGGGTCCATAAAAATTCAATTTTACAGGGGGTCCAGACAAAATGGAATTCTATAGGGGGTCCAGACAAAATGGAATTTTGCAGGGGGTCCACTTAGGTAGCGTAGGCACGTTCCAATTTTGTCTAGCCGTTTTGTTAACAGTTAAATTCGTTAAAAAAGAAAAATCTCAGGTAGCCGTTAGTTTTAAAGGTAAGAAAGGAACGTGCGTTGTGTGAACGGTATTTTCCTTTTTTGAATTACCGTTTGTTAACGATCTTAATTTTATTAACTTCCGTTAAAAGTTTTTTTTGCAATTAAGTGTAATTAACGTTCAGAAATTGCGCGAAAGCTCATCTAAAATTTCGTTAACATTTTGTCAAATCATCAATAGTGCAAGCCGTTAATGGTTGTTTGTGGTATTAGCGGTTTGCCAAAACTCCAAAATTTTCATTAAAAAATCGGTAACAGTTTATCAAATTGGATTTACGGCACAAGACGTCACCAAATTCCAAAAATGTCTTTAACAGTTACATCAAACAAATAGGGGGGGGGGGATGAAGGCGACATTCAAAACATCTATATTCATTGCAAGTTTCATGCAGTTTTAGTGAAAAAAACGAAGGTTGCCGTTTTTTAAGCACCCATCCGTTTAGTTTTCGTTTTCAACTGTTAATTTAAGAAAAAAAATTGCTAATTAGTTTCGTTAACGATTTAAAAATTAAGGTTTTACCGTTCGTTAACGGACTCTTCCGTTAATTTTGTTAACGAAACTTTGCCCAGTCCTAGCGTCCACGTAGAAACAGAGGGTCTAGACAAAATATAATTTCATAGGGGGGTCTTTACAGGGGGTTCCACATAAAATGGAATTTAACNGAAATTTATTTTGAAAGGGGTACCCAGAAAACTTTGATTTCTTCAGGGTTACCGGGGGAATAAAAAATCTCAGGTCAGAATAGTATACAGGGGGAATCAGGAAACATGTAATTTGAATGTCATACTTCCAGAAACTTTAAAATAAAAGTTCATGTTGTTGATGTTGATGCCTCATATAGAGTTAATACAGTAGGTGTTAGTTCCAGATTTTATTGAAAATACATTGGATCCGGGTTTATCCTCGTCAGAACTTGAGATTGTTTCTGTCATGAAGATTCAAAACAACTCGTTCATATCCTTATACACAATTTTGAACCTGAAATTGATTTCAATTTATAGATTTTCTATTAACACAACTAATTTGCTGTGGAAAAGTTTAAAAATGAATGATCATTGTTTTACATTATTATTATTTTGTTTGCACTAAATAAATTATTGAGGACAATACTAGATTGCACTGGAGAATTCGTCTACATTCATAGTTCAGCTATATTTATATTTCTGGTGACATTTCAATTTTCAGTGTCAGATAAAATTTTCTAAATGTGATTTCAATGTAACACCAAATGCCAAGGCTAATATAATACTAGCTGAAGTGCCTTGCGTTGCTCGAGGAATTAAAATGTTTAAATTTTGAGAAAAAACGAATTAAAAAAAATCTAATGAAATTTGTTTAGCCAATGTAACCCCCCCCCCCCTCTGGGGTTTCCATGGGTTCCCTAAAAAAAACTTTAAGCCAATTTGGTCCAGCCGTTTGGCTAGCTATAGCTAACATATAAATGTAGACATATGAGCATCCTATGTTACCCCCAGAGTTTCCATGGGTTCCCTAAAAAAAACTTTAAGCCAATTTGGTCCAGCCGTTTGGCTAGCTATAGCTAACATATAAATGTAGACATATGAGCAAAGAGCTTTTATATATAGACTGGCTTGGGAACCCAGCAATGCCTAAAAACAAAACTTTCTCATTAAAAATTAAGAAGTCGTCATTAGGATTTAGAATTTGTCAATCAAGAATATATCCGTGGTTCTGAGTTTCCCATTCAAAATTTTATGCAAATCGGTCCAGGGAACGGGCAGCCGTAGTACATTTGAATTTCCGAGCCGGGTCAACCTTTCCGGTCCCAGTTTGTATTGTACCAAGCTCTATGGACCGGACTAGCCGGTGCAACAAGGTTGACGTGGTCAGACTTTATGCTTCATATAGGTTGAATTTACTTTTACTAAAGGGGCAGAGGTGCGTGTCTCTGTCTTGGTGTTTGTATTCAATAAACTTCAAAACAGCTGAAACGATTGGGAAGGTTTATGGTTGGTCAGAATAAAAAATGTATTTAAATTTTTTTATTTTTTTTTTCAAACCAAGGGATAAACAACTAATAAATCTGCAATTTTATATTTGTCATTGTTAGCTAATAAGAACAGCAATATAAATTTATCTTCTGTTCAAATCAGTATTTTGAACATTATTTGCATATATTAAACTTCTTATATTTTGTGAAAAACGTAAAAACCCCGATATTTAACAATAAACTAACCTATGGTGATAATCTGCATATTATGGTTCGCATGAAAACACAACGAGGTTGCGTGATTACATATATTTCTACTATTATGAAATCGACGATTTTAACTGGTATGAAATGTTGCATCCATTTTGAGGGACTGAGTTGACTTTGAAGTGTCGCAACGCAT
Organism: Eurytemora carolleeae; assembly: GCF_000591075.1. NCBI lineage: Eukaryota > Metazoa > Arthropoda > Copepoda > Calanoida > Temoridae > Eurytemora > Eurytemora carolleeae. The sequence continues at coordinate 29,046 of NW_019397796.1, read as the reverse complement.
TGGCCTTTGATGTTACCTCCATGACCCATTTTAGTTTTTGTAGCCCTAGATATGTACATTTTAGAATTATAAGACACTTGTTTTTAGCGCTAGTTTTAAAGAAGTTTTTGGAAAAATTCTCATTGATTACAACCTTTCAGCCTTTGATTCACAGTGAACCATGGATAAGATATATACAGTAGAAGAAATACACTGCATATCCTCTAGTATATATATATATACTACCACCACCCCCATTGTTATTCATTAGAAAAGATAGAATACCCCCATTCCCTCCTTTTGTAAGAAATTACAAATTTCTATAAAAGCCACGTTAATATGAGCAAAATAAAGATATTTTTTTGGATTTTTTCCCCTTTAATCTTAACATTTTAGATGTGCATTAATTGATTCTAGTAAAAGGATAAAAATACATAATGAATAACTCCTGTATGCCAAGTCAATTAACGCCTGATCCAATCAGGGTTCAGTCATGTGTTTGTTGTCTTTTCTGCGCCAATAGAAATAGTATGGCGGTAACATTTATTCTTCTATCCATCTCATTATCCAATTAGAGTTATGAGTCCTTCAATAGGCGCTAACAGTAAATGGAAATATTTACTTTTACTGAAACTATGGTGTTAACTATAAGTGTATTAAAGGAGAGGAAAATGATTAGGCTTCTCTGGTTCCAGAATCCAACGCTACTGATTTGCGAATTATATCTTCTTTTGGGGATTTCATTCTTTAAACCATAATATTTAAAGATTAATTCTTACTGGCATGACTTTGAAACCCCATGACTTCTCAAGCTTATATTGCACATTAAGAAGTATATACACTATGTGTTCAGTGTACAACTTCCGCTATAGCATAAACGACGGTACGGTACTTCAAATAAACTGTAGTTTTTAGAATATTTTTCGCAATATGAATTAAAATATAGAAAAAAATTGAAATACGGGAAAATGAGATTGAATAATAAAAATTTCAATAATGTTAAAGAACTGTCACCGAAAGTTCAAGTGACCCTCCGTGCAAAAATTGCAATGCTCGATTTACAACGATTATACCCTTAAAACCTAAATCTGATCAAAAATGTGGAAGATTTAGATACCGTCGTTTTTCTGACTCGAAAAGTGTCTTTTCTGATAATTTTTCAATTGCTTCTTAAAAGCAAGAAATGCGCAAGTCACTTTCGCAGAAAACCCCCAAAGCTGCTGAGTTGTAAATCGGGCATTGCCGTCTTTGCATGGAGGGTCACTTGAAGTTACACTTACAAATCCAGTGCCTTGAAGTTACAAATCCAGTGCCTTGAAGTTAGTTTCTTCAGTTTCAAGATATCTATTTAATGCATGAAGAAAAACATTTTGTTTCTTCAGTTTCAAGAGATCTATTTAATGCATGAAGAAAAACATTTTGTTTCGTATCATCTATGCCTTTAACCTTTAATTTTTTTATTTAAAATAGGCCTCCTTATAAAAAGCAATAAAATCCTGATATAAACTGACATGATCTTAAAAGAACTGTACAGCGAACTCAATTTTTCCAACCAAACTTTTAACTTCTCTTAAAGTAAAAACTTGGCATTACAGATAACATTACAATACTCGTATTTTCAAGTTACCCTCCACATTAAGATGGCAATGTTTTGTCTGAAATTACACATACAGTCCCTTTAAGTCTCATTTCCTTGTAGATATCCCCCCTTCACATATCCCTAGGGGAAAATAGAATACACCATGTATACCTTTCTGTCCAATACGAGGGTTTATATAAGGGGATCTCCAGGGGGTAAGGGGGGGGGATGTGCGTATTTTATATCGATCTAATAATGACGCACAGGGAAAGTCTGTTACTATGCTCGTATTAGAATGTAATCGCCAGAGATGAAAAGAGACTTCTCAAAGTTGGTATTTTAGTACTGGTATTATAATATAGGGGTTTATTGTGTACACTGTACAACTACTGTACATAACTATAAATCTGCAGACTCCTAAATGGTCGGATGATTCGCAAACAACCCACCGAGCCGGAAAATTAACACTATAGTTTAAGTAAAAGTAGATATTTCCATTTACTGATAGCGCCGATAGAAGGATTCATAACTCTGATTGGATAATGAGATAGATAGAAAAATAGATGTTACCGCCATACTATTTCTATTGGTTCAGAATAGACAACAAACACATGACGGAACCCTGATTGGATCAGGCGCTAATGAACACGGCATACAGGAGTGTTCAGAGAGTATCGCTGAACAAAACTCCCAAGTTTTTTTTGGGGGGGGGGTCTGCATATGCGTAGATATTAATTTAAGAAATCAGAAAAAAAGAATGAAATCATTTTTCTTAACAAAAATATTAGGTATTCCATGTTTGGTTTTCATATTTTGGATTCCATGGTTGGTTTTGATATTTTGGGATTCCATGGATGGTTTTCATATTTTGGGATTACATGGTTAGTTTTCATATTTGTATATTCCATGGTTGGTTTTTATATTTGCGGGTTCCATGGTTGGTTTTCATATTTTGGGATTTTGTGATTTGTTTTCATCTATATAAATTTGGCTTGTCTGTCTGTTTGTCTGTCTGTTTGTTTGTATCCAATAAACGTCAAAACGGCTGAAAAGATCGGGCCCAAATTTTTTGTGGGACATCACGTGACCACAGGGAAGGTTTATGAATGATTTAAATTTCAAATATTTTTCTCCATCAAAATTCGATCTTCATTAAATTTTTGAAAATTTTGAAAATCCACGAAATTTTTTGTGAAAATCCGCGAATTATTTTTGTTTTGTTTTACGATGTACTCAAAGAGAACATGTTCACAATTAATTTAGAAGATGGGCGCGAAGCGCCCTCTAAGGCTAGTATTTGTATATTCCATGAATGGTTTTCATATTTGTAGATTCCGTGATTGGTTTTCATACTTGTAGATTCCATGGTTGGTTTTCATATTATGGGATTCCATGAATGGTTTTCATATTTTGAGGTTCCATTGTTGGTTTTCATATTTGTAGATTCCATGGTTGGTTTTCATTTTTGTAGATTCCATGTTTGGTTTTCATATTTTGGGATTCCATGATTAGTTTTCATATTATGGGGTTCCATGGTTGGTTTTCATATTATGGGATTCCTTGGTTAGTTTTCATATTTGTAGATTCCATGGTTGGTTTTAATATTATGGGATTCCATGGTTAGTTTTCATATTTGTAGATTCCATGCTTGGTTTCATATTTGTAGATTCCATGGTTGGTTTTCATATTGTGGGATTCCATGGTTAGTTTTCATATTATGGGATTCCATGGTTAGTTTTCATATTTGTAGATTCCATGGTTGGTTTTCATATTTGTAGATTCCATGGTGAGTTTTCATATTTGTGGGTTCCATGATTGGTTTTCAAATTTGTAGATTCCATGGTTGGTTTTCATATTTGTAGACTCCATGGTTGGTTTTCATATTTGTAGATTCCATGGTTAGTTTTCATATTTGTAGATTCCATGGTTAGTTTTCATATTTGTAGATTCCATGGTTAGTTTCCATATTTATAGATTCCATGGTTAGTTTTCATATTTTTAGATTTCATGGTTGGTTTTCATATTTGTAGATTCCATGGTTGGTTTTCATATTATGGGATTCCATGGTTAGTTTTTATATTATGGGATTTCATGGTTAGTTTTCATATTTGTAGATTCCGTGGTTGGTTTTCATATTATGGGATTCCATGGTTAGTTTTCATATTTGTAGATTCCATGGTTGGTTTTCATATTTGTAGATTCCATGGTTGGTTTTCATATTTGTAGATTCCATGGTTGGTTTTCATATTTGGGGATTCTATGGTTAGTTTTCATATTTGTAGATTCCATGGTTAGTTTTCATATTTGTAGATTCCATGGTTAGTTTTCATATTTATAGATTCCATGGTTAGTTTCATATTTGAGAATTCCATAGTTAGTTTTCATATTTAAAAAAAACCCTCTTGTTAACAGATTTCTCAATTCTAGTAATCTCAAGTATTATCTGAGTTACTCACAAATTAATTAATCATAATCATATTCACTTCGGTCAGAACTTAGGGACGAGCAGGGTTAGATATTTTTATTTTTGTTTTCATGCACAATACTGCTGTACAAAAATAAAATTTTTTTGTATTCATGGGCATTGCAAAATTAAATGCAAAAATGACCTGCATTTATGCAAATATCCTGAAAAAATTCGGACTTAAATTTCGTATTAATGCAAAATTTTGTGCAAAAAAAATATTTATATCAAATGAATGCGCAATTTCGTGCACAACTGGTTTCGTATTGATACGAAAATTATGCAAAATTTCGTGCAAAACAAGTCATTTCGTGCAAAACCAGAAAATTAATTGTTTCGTGGAAACCCTAATCATAAGGCTTTAGGTCTTAGCTGGGAACTTTTGTTTTGTGAATATCAAGTTCAATGCTTGATCTCGATCATGCAGATTTATTAAATCTTTATTCGATATACCACATTATATCGTACCCAGTCAGGGGTTGAAGGAAGCTTTGATCTGGGGAGGAATACCTAAAATAAAGATATGGAAAGGTATAGTTTTTTTATGGACCCTTAAATAAAAAGTTCCCGATCAATGGATATTATTATCAAGTGATCGGAACTTATTGGAATTCAACGCATTTTATGCATTTATGCCCTTATCCATAATTCTTGCTGATTTTTTAAAGTTTTTTCTTTTGTTTTTCTTTTATTGGATATATAATCATCAGTTCGCAATCTTATCTAGAAAAAAAAGGCTGACCAAGCCACAATGTAAATTAATAAATCCATAATTTTTGCTGATTTAATAAAAGTTTTATCTCTCGTTCTTCTTTCATGTAATATTTAATAATCACGTTTGTTATCTTAAATCTGAAAATATAGAGGGTGAACTTTATAATCTTATAAATGTATAAGTTTCTGTTTGTTTAATGAAGTATTTGAGAAGAAAAGTTTCCAGCTCTGGTTTATCAACTATAAGTAGTCTGTTTTGTCTGTGTTCAGCGTCACCTTGGGAAGGGGAAAGGGGGAAGGAGAGGAAGGGGGGTAACTAGATAGCAAACATATACACTTTCCCTATTGGACGATATATAGGGCGAAAAGAAGGATGGGAGGGGGAGTTTGGGTAGAGGTATGGAGAATAATAAGTAATGAAGGGGGGTGCAAGTACTTAAAATGGAAGTAGGGGGAAGAAATATTTAGTTTTTGAAGGAGTGTTTAGGTTGGGTTTAAAGAGTAAATATGATAATGAAAGATGGTATGCAGTAGAGTACATTAATACAGTATGTTCCCTGAATGGGCTGACAGTTTTTGTGGACACTCATGGATGGCCAAGGCCAGGGGGTGTTATAGGCTAAGAAAAATCGTTGGGCCCATTTAGCTAGTCTCATAAAATTAAAGACAATCATATAAGAACTAAATATATGTGATGTGCTAAGCATTTCATTTATCTTTCAATGACATTTTTAAGTTGGCTTTGCAAATCCATCACATTTTAGAAAATTATATGATTTCTTAGGAAAAACTAGATGGCAGCAGCTGGAGAGAAAGGAATATGGAAAGCAAATGATATGCTATAGATGTCTCTTCTTTCAAGATTTCGTGGAGGTACACATATGAGTTGTCTGCTCGCAGGCTGTTGTTTACTTGATCCATGAATCAAACCTTTATTACCTATAATCCGTGTATGATGATCCAAACCATTTATATTTCAAACATTAGATTGCGAAATATACTAATAAGAAAGTTAAAGATAAAGAAAGAGGAGATTGATTGATTTATGTATGTTAAGTTAACACGCACTGTTAAGCAATTAAAATAATTATAACGATTTAAAAAAAATATTTTTAGTCCTTTATAGAATTTGGGTTATAAAGTATTCTTCGTCATCTTTTTCTTCTTATTTATCATGCTTCCATTATAGAAATGTCAAAATATTTGCATCTGTTAATTATTTAATAATATTGTTAAAATAAAAAAAATAACTATGAAAAACTGACGCTTCCATTTATCTTGTTTCTAACTTCTTGAAAGAAGAACAAACAAAACAAGTTCAATAATAAGATTCCAAAATTTCAAAATTCAAAATAAAGCCCTGGCAAACTTCAGAATAGGCATCAGTTTTGAGAACGAACGCAATTTTTGTGAACGAACTAAATTTGTTGAAAGAACAAAATTTTTTAACGAGCAACACTTTTTGTACGAACAAAAGTTTGTCAGTTCAGAAAAAAACGAACGATGGATGATGGATGATCCATGTCGGATTGCACAGAAAAATTTAAAAACTATAGTTTTATAAAACAAATGATAAAAAACAAAAGCAATTTAAAATTGTTTGAACGAACTTGAAAAACTATCGTTTTTTAACTGAATAAACAAATTTTTCGAAAGTTTTTGAAAAAACGACAGTTTTTACTGAAAGAACGATTTTTTTTTAACAAAGGATCGTGCCAATCTCTACCGGTAACATCAAACAAGCTTCACCAGAGGCAATATCTCAAGTCAGATCTTTTTTTCTAGATATGTTGGCTTTTGTAAAGGGTCTGTATCAATAATTTCAAGAGACCTCTTATCAAAGAGAATAGAATATATAGAGAGGAATTAAAAGAATCTCTCGGTATGAATTTTTTCAGTCCCTTTCAGCCTGAAAGGGAGTTCAAAGTGTACAAATCATGTAAATGATCACAAATTATATGCAGTAGAGTACATTAATACAGTATGTTCCCTAGACTATCCATTTCAATTTCGAATTTTTTAAACTGTTAAATAAACTTTATAATAAATTAGGTGAATAAAAATATCATTTGATTTATAGTTATAACGGAAAATCATCGTTTGTAAAGTGGAAGGCATAGAGTCTATGTGAAATGATCATTGGTCAATTATGAAACCAGCCTATTTCATAATTTGGTTTTCTTTTAACAATAATTTTAGATTTTCTATAAAATGATATTCCAGGGCCCAACAGGTTATATAGCATAAATATGTGAAGTACACCTGCAGTATGGAAATAGTACAACAAAATGGCCGTTTTACACTTTTTTCTAGTAAATTCCTCTCTATATATTCTATTCTCTATGCCTCTTATTTAAAACAGAGGAGCATATTCGAATAACAACTGTACCCATTACTATAATCTCTAGAAGGTGTTGATTCATTTGGTGTACTGTCCCGCTTCGCCTTATATAGTTTATATTAAATGCATTCCAAATATTTAGCTTTGACTTAGAAAAAGCATACATTGCAATAATTTTGTAATCTTTATATGTAATTGAGCTCTTTGTTTATATATTTATATATATTTTAGCTATAGCTGGCCAAACGACTGGACCATTTTGCTAATTTTTTTGAGGGAGCCTGGGTACCCTGGGGTCGACATAGGCTAAAAAATCATCTTCAGAATTCTTATTTTCAAAATTCCACGGACAACGTCGGGCTTTTCAGCTAGTCTGTAATAAAAAAAGAAAAAAAAATTGGTTTTTTTTAAAGTTAGGTGATTCAAAGTAACTGATTACTCACCGAATGCCTATATCTTTGTAACCTTATTGTTTAAAAACCTTTGATATTTTAACCCTATTCCTGCTGGGGGGGGGGGGTTTTGAGACAATGAAATAATTTAATCAATAATTTAATCATTGCAAAGATTTGTATCACTGCTTTGTCATATCATCAGTGTGGCGAAGGTTACAAGCTCTCTTGAAACAATCAATAAAAATGTTGCCGATTACTTCTTAAAAGTTTGATATAAAATGGACAAACACCTTCAAATGAGCAAGGAAGGTGATCTAAAAGGCAAAGGCGTTGTAACAATTTAAAGGGAGTGACCGGCTTTGTAAGGTAGTTGAACTGAGTATGCAGTGTTGTCGAAAACTTCTTTAGGATTCATTTGAGGCATATTTCACTTTTTAAAGATCTGTAAATCCTGAGTCAAAATGTTCCTAAACATGGCGTCTGTAGTTTATTGTAGAATATTTTTACATTTTATGTCGTCGTTAATTAATAATTTAAAAAAAAACTAATTCTGAAAGCGTATCCACCCCCAAATCAGGAGTTTTGAACGTCGAATTTGCGCTCAAACTCAGGTTTTACAGACTTCTAAAAAGTGAAATATGTCTCAAATGAATCCTAAAGAAGTTTTCCACAACACTGCGTCCTCAGTTCAACTACCTTACATAGCCGGTCACTCCCTTTTAGGGCAGTCTGGTTTTAAAAGAAGTCAATTGATCACTGTGAAATATATCCCCATCAAATATTAATGTGCTCAGAGCTGAAAACTTTAGAATGTGATATCCTTAATCCCGATTACTTAATCTGATTATCCAATGGACACACTTTTGATTTTCTTCTTAATCATATCTCTTTGGTTACCCCTTCTGTATAAAAGTTACTATTGATAACAATTACAGATATGATACTATATCGATTGGACTAATATCCGATTCATCTGAAGTCAGCTCTTCATGTTAATGTGAATTTATTAAAAAACAAATGTTATCACATTTGAGGATTATAGTAATTTTGAACGTTAGTCTTAATAAACATTAATCCAAAACTTACGTTCGTTCCATCGATCATTAGTTCAATTGATATGACACCATCAACACCAAAAATGCGATAAAACTAAAAACCGGTTTTTCAAAGCTAAAGAGTGTATCTAAACTTAACACGCTGATTGGATGAATTTTAAACTTCTTTCTTGAATATGGAATAATGCGTATTAGCATAATTTTGGGTTTAGTAAAACCAGGAGATCTAGCATTAATCTCGATGTCCACCATTTTAAAGTTTTCAGCTCTGAAAGTTTAAATATTTGTTCTATATAATAAACTAAAACAGCAGTTTATTCAATATTAGTCAATTCTCACATATGAAAAAAAAACTTTTTCTCTAAGGCCCATTAGTAGATCAAACAATCAGATTTGAGAACGATGAAGAGAGAATGAGTTAAACCTTTTTCATACATTTAAAAGTTACTGACTCAGAAAACATGGTATTACAAATAATAAAGTGGTATTTTCTAAAAAAATGGCAAACTTCTGATTTAATGAAAAAAGACACACACCCGGCAGTGAGTTTTGAAATTTGGAAAAAGTTTAACATTCTTAAATTAAAAAGAGGGTTTAATAATACTTCATTTCGATAAAAAAACACTAACTCGCTGGTTTTTCTTACTGCAAGGAAAAATATTAATTCAGAGGAGATTAACTTCGATTCTTAAAAGGACTGATTCTAATTAAAGATTAAAGATACACAAAAGTGTGATAAAAACTATTTTAATAAATTAAATCAAAATAAAAAAAAATACAATGTGATGATATTTTTGGAAAGTAATGTGATGTGAGTAAGCGTTTACGCTTAGTTTGTTCAGGTAAAGAATTAAATATGTTTGGAAGATGTTTTATGTGTATTAAATTTATTTTCGTCAAATATTCACTCCTCATAAATATTTCATTACTTCTGGTTCACACTCGAAACAACGATAATTTTTGATCAGATTAAAGGAAAAATGAAAGGGGGTATAGGCTGAAACCTGAGAATCTCAGGAGTTGATTGAGACCTATAAGAGTTCAATCTGATGTTCCTGTCGTGTGTATAAAATTTTTAGTATTAAAGAGATTTTCAGGTTTCATCCTATATCCCATTTCATTTTCCTTTACAGTCCCTTTAAGGTTTCAATGGCACTGTTGTAAATCGAGCATTGTCATCTTTGCATAGAAGATGTTCTCTTGAAATTGCGCAATCAGTCCCTTCATGTCCTCACAAGCATTTAATTACTACGGGTTCAGACTCAAAACAAAGGTTATGTACATTGGTAGGCGATTATATCAATACTATGAAGACGACTTTCAATTTCAGTTTGATTTATATCAAGCTGTTAAATAGTATGAGTAATCATAAACATGAAAGTCAAGTCGAGAATCTTCTCTTTGATTACAACTTTTTCCATTAAAGACAACTTTTTCCATTAAAGACAAATTTTTTCATTAAAAACAAATTTTTCTACTTTAAGACAACTTTTTCAATTTAAATACAACTTTTTCCATTTAAAGAAAACTATTTCCATTTAAAGACAACTTTTGCCATGTAAAAACAGCTTTTTCCATTTAAAGACAACTTTTTTCATTAGAGACATCTTTTTCATTTTAAAGACAAATTTTTCCATTTAAAGAAAACTATTTCCATTTAAATACAACTTTTGCCATGTAAAAACAGCTTTTTCCATTTAAAGACAACTCTTTCCCTGAGAGACATCTTTTTCCATTTAAAGACAAATTTTTCCATTTAAAGACAATTTTTTCCAATAAAGACAACTTTTTCCATCCAAAGACAACTTTTTCCGTTTAAAGACAACTTTTTTCATTAAAGACAACTTTTTCCATTTAAAGAAAACTTTTCCCATTTAAAGACCATTTTTTCCATTAAAGACAACTTTTTCCATTAAAGAAAAAATTTTCCATCAAGGACAACTATTTTGGAAGAACCAAAAATTAAACATAGATTTTTATATTTAACGAATTTGAGGTCGTCATTAAAGTGTCATCTTTTGTAGGTAACCCTGCATCTTCCTATTCCAGTAAGAAAGGAACGGAAAGGATAAAGTTTGAAAGAAATCAGAATTGTGAATTAAGAAAGTATTGAAAGGAGTTCTAGCTCTAGTTCTATATCTGTGAGCAAGGAGTATGGACTAAAGTGTAGGAGGAGTTGACCCGGTCCGCCTAATCATATGATGTTTCTCACTAAACAGACAGTACTATACTGGGAAAAGATATTTGTTAATTGTCGTTTTTTTATTTTTTAAATGTATTTTTGATAAAAGAAAATCGGTTTTATTTATTTTGGTATAACACCAAAACAAACATTTAAAAAATAAAAAGTCTACCTGTAAAAAACTATTTTTCAAATTGAGTACCGTCTATTTTGCAAGTGTAATCATATATGGTCGATCCCTTCTCCATTGTATTCCATACTCCTTGTCTGTGAGGCATTATTTGAAGATTTGGCTCAATACACGGGGTTCATTCAAGCTCATGTTGGCTCAGACTCAACCAGTTAAACACATTAATTTAACAAAACATAGAATAGGATAGTTAATTGTAGACATGGACTACAGGGAGTCCGGAATATTGTAGAGTGGACTACAGGGTGTAAGGAATACTGTAGAGTAGACTACAGGGTGTACGGAATACTGTAGAGTGGACTACAGGGTGTACGTAATACTGTAGAGTGGACTACAGGGTGTACGGAATATTGTAAAGTGGACTACTGGGTGTACGGAATATTGTAGAGTGGACTACAGGGTGTACGGAATATTGTAGAGTGGACTACAGGGTGTCCGGAATATTGTAAAGTGGACTTCAGGGTGTACGGAACACGGGTATGAGTGTGCGCCCATTTTTATTTCAGTTGTGAACATGTTCTCTTTGTATACATTGTAAAAGAAAAACAAAAAAATTCGCGGATTTTATTAAAAAGAATCGTAGCTTTTCAAAATTATCAAAAGGTGTTTATTGGATACAAACAAACAGACAGACAAGCAAAGTATATACATATACAGAAATATATATCAGTAAAAACTTATAATTTTTTTTTCATATAGAAATATATAGATAAAAGCTTCTTTTTATATCAACTTTAAAAATTATTGAGATACTTTGCCAATTTTTGACTCTGAAAAAAATATAGGCAAAACCTATCGAAAAAAAATCCTCGTGATTAGTGGGGTTTAGGGTTGCCGACCGTTGGGGCCGGGTGGCCAGACCGATAGATTATGGATTTTAAAGTTATTTCCAAATGATGGCAGCAGCTGAGATGAAAGTAACATAGAAAGCAAATAATATGCTATAGATTGATGTCTCTTCTTTCAAGTATTCGTAAGACCTCAAAATTGTATGTGGACTGCAGTGCATATTCATTTACATGATCCATGGTTTGAATTTGTGCAGTTCCTTTCAAATAGCAGAAAATTAAATATCTCTTAAAATACAATTTTACAATTTACAGCTGATAACCTATTTTGTCATTTCATTTCAAAATATCATTTGTTTTTGCCAACTGTATCCCGGTATAGACTTTGACATTTATTTATATTAACACTGCCATTGAAATTAACATGTGCAGACATTACCATTAACATTGACATTGCCATTAACATGGGACATTGCCATTAACATGTGACATTGCCATTAACATGTGACATTGCAATTAACATGTTACATTGACATTAACATGTGACATTGCCATTAACATGTGACATTGCCATTAACATGTGACATTGTCATTAACCTGTGACATTGCCATTAACATTGACATAAACATTAACAATAGCTGCTTGGCTACGAGGCAGTAACTCGAGTATTTCGGCAACAAAATTTTAAGAAAAGCTATGATATATATTTTTTTAAACCGTTTTTTGAATTTCAGTTGAAGTGGTCTTTTCTTTTTTAACTCCCGATAGATCTGGTTTGATCTAGGCTTTTCAAAATTTTTTTCCCGAAAATATTATTTCACAAAAATGCGAAAGGCGAAAATATTTTCGCAAAAACCATGAGTTTTATAGCTGCAACAATGAATTTCTCAATATTTGAAGTTTTATTATGTCATGTAAATTATTTTTCTTCCTTTACTTAAAAAAAATGTTTTTAAAGAGAATTTGTTTTCTCTAGCTATCTTTTTAATTTTCTGTCTGTCCGTCCAGAATACATATGTACAACCGTATTTTTTGCTCGAATTTTCGCTTTATATTATTATTCGCGAAATTTTCGCATTATTTATCGCGAAATTTTCGCATTATTTTTTCGCGAAATTTTCGCATTTTTTATTTTGCGAAAATTCCGCATTTTTTCGTGACACAACTTAAAGCGAAATTGTCGCAAAGCGATTTTTCCTTTTCGCTGGAAACCCTAGTTTGATCTGAAATACATCTATATGTAAAATAACAGAGTTGGAAAAGTCAATTTTATGTAAATATGAAAAGTTAAATATTTCGACACTCAAATATCAGATTCCAGTTACTTTAGAAACTCTCTGCAACTCATTCTCGAAAAGTTTAATCAAGGTTTTTTAAAAATAGAAAAACATTTCCAAGATTCAGATTCAAGAAAAACAAGATACAAGATTTAGATGAGAAAAAAAAAGCTATAAATAGATTAAAGATACAGCTAAACTCTAATAAAGCCATACATTGAAAGAATATATCAAATGTCGTCTTGACACTTTTTTAATGGGTTTTATACTATTCTACGTAAATCTCAGTATTTGCGAAATTAAATAAAAATCCATGAATATGCGGGAACAGTTTTAAAGAGCTCTGTATAATCACTTAATTAAAAAAACTAAATATCTGCAACATTCCATTATGAGAAAGTGAAGAATACGACATTTGATGAATTCTTTCGATGTATGGCTTATTTAGGGTTTAACTGTATAATAGACGAATAAAATTCAATTTACTATTTGATGAGTTAGCTAGATAAAAAAGATAAAAGAAAGAAACAGAAATTAAAGATTATGAAAAAGCGTTATCAAAAATTATTAACAATATAGGGTTTAAGAGATATAGATGATGATAAATGATAAATGATAAATGAAGATTTAAAATAAATCAAAGAACTATCTGAATGAAGAAAATTAAAGAAATCGATTACAAAAAAGGATTAGAAACTAACAAACAAAATTTACAGACAAATATTTCAACTAACAGGAAAAAAGAAAAGATATAAATAAAAGTAGCGGAATAAAAAAATGGATTTTTTAAAAGCTTTACAAAATGAAGAAAAAATAAATCTGTTGCTGATTTCCTCTGTACAATTATTGTAATATTTAAAGTATAACTCCAGATTACCCTTGCTGGTAATCTGGAGCAGCTAGTAGATCCAGCTAAACCTATGATTACGATTACTTTATGCAATTATCCAATCTTGCTTGTAATCCTGAGTAGCTAGAAGATTCAGCCAGACCTATGATTACGATTACTTTATGCAATGATCCAATCTTGATTGTAATCCTGAGCAGCTAGAAGATTCAGCCAGACATATGATTACAGATTACTTTATGCAAGGAACCAATCTTGATTGTAATCCTGAGCAGCTAGGAGATTCAGCCAGACCTATGATTACGATTACTTTATGCAATGACCCAATCTTGATTGTAATCCTGAGCAGCTATGACTCCAGGAGCAGAAGATGATCCTGACTAACAGCTCTTCACAGACCTGTTGTAAGTCCATGGCGAAGTTTGCAGCTGAGAATGCAGTAGAAAATCTCAGATTACAGAAGCAGCTAAAGAAGCAGAGACTCCGGGAGCAGCTAAGGTAGAACGGGAAGCGGCTGAGAATGCAGAGGAAGCAAACCCGGACTGAAGGAGCAGCTAAAGTAGCAGTTAGGATTACAGTAGAAGCAGAAAACGAACCATCAGTAAATGTGGAAGCTGTTGTTGAGAGATGGCTAGGCGAGATACTTAAGTCTAAGAAGCTGTTCAGATAGATCCTGAACTGGAGCAGCTGAACGAGATATGCTCATAACCATCATAGCCAGGTAGAGAACCTGTATACTCTCCCTAGCTTAACAACGGTTTTCCAGAATCTAATAAAAGCAGATTTGACCAGGATTAACTTTGTTCAGATTTACCTTATCATTAAAAGTGTAAACTTTGACAAACTCTATTCATTAGTAAACCTGAAAGATATCCAGAGAGATTAAAAAGGGATTTATAAGGAGTACTGGGATCCAGGATGAAACACTACATATTCCCTACCCATGGGAGTAAATTGTGGATCCAGAAATCCCTAGGATGAATACCTGGATTGGAGAAATTAGTTCTTGTAAGATGTCAAGACAAACTAATTATGAAGATATTATGAAACACTATAAAAACGTTATTTTATGAAGAAAAAAACATGTACTAACCAATTAGGTTAAACGAATGTGACACAATATTAATGCCAACCAGATAAGTTTTGCCCTTGTCATTAAACAGTTTTAACTGATTTTAAATGAAAACGGATGGTTTAAAATTGGCATAATTATTCCCTTTAAAGTATACAGTGAGAACCAGAAAACAATGGTCGTAATCCTTTTTCTTTCTATTTTGAAATGTGGCTTTGAAATTTTTAGTTTGTAACATTTATTTTTTAAGTGTCCTAATCATTGATGCTTATGGTTATATCAGTTTCAACAATTTGAAATTAGAAATTCTGAAAAAGAAGAAGAAAGATGACTATATTCCGCAATTGTCTGGTTTGACTGTATGCAATGTGGGAAAATTAGTTTAAAATAAAATACAAATTACGAATGAGAGTTTTTCTTTTTACTTATTTTACCCTGTATTACCCTATATAGGGTAAAACAGGGTGTAACTGCATTAATGTACACATTATAATAACTATTAGATTGATCGGTGGGTGCCCTGTACCGGCCTAAATTTGCATTTTATATTATATCGTAAATTACATGACAGACATTCCGCACAATACTGCTGGGTACAGATAAAGATGGGTATTGTTTATTGTTCGTTACGATCCATTTTTTTCAGTTCAAGAAAACTTGAATTTCGTTTGTTTTTATAATTAAATCTTTTATTTTCCATCTATTTCGTTCGTTTTCTAACCCTACGATCTTTAATTTAAACCATTCAGTGATATCGTTCATTTCGTAAAATCGTTTATTCAACAAAATCCTTCGTTTGATAAAAAACTATCGTTTTTAACAAGTTCGTTTGAAAAAATCTTTCGTTCAGTTAAAATTTTTTTTTTTTTTATTTCTTAGAACGATCCAGTTTGTTCGTTCAACAATCATCCTTCCATCGTTCAAAAACTTTTCATTTGTTTTTAAAAATTTCCTTCGTATACAAAAACGATGCCCATGTCTAGTTACAGATGGAGGAAGTAATAAATTGTAAAATATGAAAATATAAAATTTATTGAATTGAGAAGAGAGGTGAATTTAATCAGAGGGTCTTTCAAATATTTGGAATCTACAAGATCATAGACGGAAATTTTAATTTAAACCTCCCCCCCCTTTGCTCCTGCCAAAGGGAGAGTTCACGAATAAAAGAAATGAAACAAGAAAATTTCATAATTCCATTTCAGTTACCCTATGTTTTGTTTTGTTCAGAAAGATAGTTTCGAAAAATATATTTTTAATAATATTTCTTTAAATTATCATAAAATCACATTACTCATATCTTGTAATACGATCAGATAAAAACACATTTGATAAATATAATTATTTATGAGAGATGGGCCGAGAAAAATAGATGATAAGATAAATAGAGTAAATAAAATATCAAAATTGTCTTAAAAAAAAACATAAAAGCTTCAAAATACAGTTTTTGTAATTCGTAATTTTTAACAACGTGCTCGCAGAGTTGCATCCAAATATAATTCAGTTTTTACTTTTTGTTTTCAATTCATTGAACAAAATATATTTGGTTTATTTTGATCAACATGTAGAATAAGAAAAATTATATCTTAATAACAAACCATGCTTATTTTAAAGAATGATGAATACTGATGATTAGACAGGTTCATAAATTATTTATTTTCATATGCATTTTCTTATGCTTTGTAATTTAAAAAGTTATGAAATAAATAAAAAAAGATACATATGGACCATTAATTGAGCGCAATTAGGGGGGGGGGGGTTGCCCCTGGATCCTCCCCAATGTAATGAAAAAAGTCAGATTTTAGATTAAGAGGTGTTTCAATATTGTGGTATTCTCTCCACAAATGGTAAAACAACCTCCATGGTCTCTGTTGAGTATATTTAACTAAAATCTAGATGTTTCTAGAAAAGTTGACTGTAGAATTCCTGCAAGGTCTCTGTTCATATAAATTTTACTAATGACTTTGCTTTTCAACCAAATCCAGTCCAAAACTCTTCATTGCCAAATTCGTTCCTTCTATCCAGTTATCTATCTATCTATCTATCTATCTATCTATCAATCTATCTATCTATCTATATATCTATCTGTCTGTCTATTTATTCTTTTATCTATCTATCTCTAACTATCTCTATCTATTTATATATCTCTAACTATTTATCTATCTTTATCTTTCTATTTATCTCTATCTTTCTATCTATCTCTACATATCTCTATCTCTATATCTATATCTATCTCTATCTGTCTATATATTGATCTATCTACCAAAAATTGTAATTGTATTATTGTAAATGTACGTAATTGTACAATTGTACTTTGTACAATTTGGACTTATCCTCATAAGAAAAATGTCTGAAGGGTTCCAATCTGTTTTTAAAGTTTACTTCGAGAAATTTTATTGCTAAAAGTTGACATGGTAAGAAAAAACTTTTTTTTATAAATTAACAACATTAATTTTGGAACAAAATGTAAAAAATTATTTAGAAAAAAATTAAGGTTTAATACTTCAGTGTCCCAAAACATCAAGGTTAAAATCACAAAGATCTTTTATTTTAAAACCTATGTTCACCCAGAAAAAAACGTTGCTTTTTTATTTGTTTTTTATTGGACTGCACATTTTAATATTAAAGTAAAAGAACACTTACTTAACTGAAAAAAAGACTCAAATGAAATTTTTACAAATATTCCAAAATCTCATAATTCTAGTCGACATGGCCAATAAGTCCATTTAAATGGATTATTTTCCCCTGACTTTTACAATTTCTATACTCAGGGTCGTCTTCCTTTACATCTTGTTCTAAACTCGACTGCGTAGAGTCAATATCACGGTAGGTTTGGTAATTATATTGACATGGTAGATTATAGAATAGATGAGGATACTCCCAACCCATCATTGTGAACAGATCCTTCAAACATGTAACATCAAACAGATTTTATTCATAGCTGATTAATCAAGTATCAGCTGATTTATCAAGCATCAGCAGATTAGGCATGTATCAGCTGATTAATCAAGCATCAGCTGATTTATCAAGTATCAGCTGATTTATCAAGTATCAGCTGATTTATCAAGTATCAGCTGATTTATCAAGCATCAGCTAATTAGGCATGTATCAGCTGATTTATAAAGCTCAGTGTTTTATAAACCTCAGCTGATTATCAAATAATAGTTGATTAGGTAAGTTTCAGCTGAATAATCAAGTATCATCTGATTTATCAAGAATCAGCTGATTTTTCAAGTATCATTTGAAACTCATGCATTAGCTAATTTATCAAGAATCAGCTGGTTTATCAAGTATCAGATAAAACTCATGCATCAGCTGATTTATCAATTATCAGCTAATTTATCAAGAATCAGCTGATTTATCAATTGTATCAGAAAATTTATCAAGTATCAGCTGATTTATCAAGCATCAGCTGATTTATCAAGTATCAATTGATTGGTCAAGTTTCAGCTGATTTTTTAAAATTAAGTATCAGCTGATTTATCAAGAATCAGCTTATCAAATACCTGATCTCCTAATCCTCCTGGAACATATTTGGCGGTAACCATTTTGTAAAACTCTGGATTAATCAGCTGATTAAACAGCTGACTTTCTCGGATATTCTCCAGGTTGTACAGTGCGACCCCACTGTTGAAGCCCTGAACAGTAAACAAACAATAAACAATAAATGGACGGCAAGCTGATTAAAACGGATTTTAATGATTGAAAGTGACCAGTTTCTTGTACCTGCCATATCCCTGGTTGACCGACAAGAGTTCCTGGATTTTCCTGGATGAATAATTCTGTTCGTATTCTGTAATACCTTGTCAGTTCCGGACCTACTCCAATCACTTCACTGAAAAATACAGGGTGTCTAAACATAGTTTTTTTGTACTAAAAGTACTACAAGTAGGAATAAACCAATAAATGAGGGGGGGGGAGTTCTTTGTTGAAATACTTTGCTCTAAAATGTAGTTTTAACCTTCAAAAAAAGGACTAAAAAATTTGAAAATGTGCTCTTTCTCTTACAAAGAATTTCAAAAAAATTAGAAATAATTTTATATGTCTATAAAAAAATAGGATAAATTGCACATTTTCAACGATAAAATTGCAGATATATACGTAATATATATTACGAAAAATAATGTTTGAACTTTTAAAAAAAAATCTTAGTATATTACCTCCTGGAAACTTTTTATAAACAATAAAACAAAGTTTAGTCGGTGAAAAAGCTAATTAAAGTTTTCGAAAAATGCCCCCCCCATACTGGAAGTACTTTTATGTAAAAAAAATTATGTTTAATAGGCCAAAGCTTAAACACACTGCATTGACACCCTAATACAAAGTAAATAATTGCGGTTTTAAACTAAATAACTTCTTTATATGTAAATTCATTGTTCCTTTATTATTACAGCGCTTTTGGGCGTTTTGATCTATAAAATAAAACAAGACATTCGTATATATATGTTACGTATAGCAGGTCAAACGGCTGAACCGATTGGGATAAAATTTGTTGTGGACACTCATGGGTGGCGGGGGGGTGTCATAGGCTAAACAAAATTTTCCACGGGCAACGCCAGGCCCTTTAGCCAGTGAATTATAATTAAGTATTAAAATAAATTTACCCTTTCTTCATGTTTTTGTGTTCATTCCACAATTCCAAAAGATCAATTCTGAAAAAACATGTACTTTATAGTCAAAGAAAGGAATAAACAAATTTAATTTCTGAAATGGTTGCAATCTCATATTGTAGAGCTTTCATAAATGTCTAATTATGAATTTTGCTACAGTGAAACCCTTAATAACGAATACATCGGAAGAATTTATCAAATGTCGTCTTGACAATTTTTCAATGAGTGTTATACTATATTACGTAATTTTCAGTATTTGCTAAAATGAATAAATAGCCATGAATATGCAGAACAGTTTTAAAGAGTTTCATATAGTCATTTAATTAAAAAACTAAATATCTGCAACATTCCATTATCAGAAAGTGAAGAATACGACATTTGATGAATTCTTTCGATGTATTCGTTATTAAGGGTTTCACTGTAGATTTATTTGTCAACCTTTGAATATCGATGGTTCATTCTACAGTAAAACCCTCAATATAAAATACATCGAAAGAATTTATGAAATGTCGTCTTGAAACTTTTTCAATGGGTTTTATACTGTTCTACGTAAATCTTAATATTTGCAAAAATAGGTAAATAGACATGAATATGCGGGAACAATTTTAAATAGCTCCATATAATCATTTAATTAAAAAACTAAATATCTGAAACATTCATTATCAGAAAGTGAAGAATACGACATTTGATAATTTCTTTCGATGTATTTAAAATTTAGGGTTTAACTGTATGAATCATTTATTGAATATATTAAACAGTCTGTTGATTTAAAGATAATGTATAAACCTACTTGAATTCTAGATCTACATCAAGCACCATCAAAATCTTGATTTCATCAGGAAACTCAAGATGATACATAGGTCCAATATAGAATAGATCCTAGATAATACAGTATACAGGGATATAGAATAGATCCTAGATAATACTGTATACAGGGATAGAATAGATCCTAGATAATACTGTATACAGGGATATAGAATAGATCCTAGATAATACTGTATACAGGGATATAATATAGATCCTAGATAATACTGTATACAGGGATATAGAATAGATCCTAGATAATACTGTATACAGGGATATAGAATAGATCCTAGATAATACTGTATACTGGGATATAGAATAGATCCTAGATAATACTGTATACAGGGATATAATATAGATCCTTGATAATACTGTATAAAGGGATATAATATAGATCCTAGATAATACTGTATACAGGGATATAATATAGATCTTAGATAATACTGTGTACATGGATATATAATAGATCCTAGATAATACTGTATACAGGGATATTTAATAGATCCTTGTATTGTAATGAAAAATAAATTAAATAAAAAAATATTTCTAAAGTGCGCCCTTTAAAGGAAGTGTTCGCGAAAAATGAAAGTGGGTATAGGATTACGTCGAAAAATATTTGATGGTGATTGCTACTAATCTACTTCTATCGTTGCGTCTATAGGGAGAAAATTGTTGAAAACTACTCGATCATACCAAAGAACATGGAGAGCAGAGACACATAGCGGTCAACTAATCGTTGTTTAAATTGAATCATATATAAAACAAATAAAGAATATTTTGATATATCAACTATATATGAATGTGTCGCAATAATGTGTAAATAATTGAATTATATTTTTAGAATTAAATTGATTTTCTTACAATCCGAGTCAAAAATTGCAACTTTCTGAATTTGTATGGACGCTATGTTCTTCGGTATTATTAGTTGTTTTTAACAATTTTCTCCTTATAGACGCAACAGATGGAAGTAAGACCATCAAATAATTTTACGCTACAGTTTTGTCACGTTCTGTATTCCCTTGCCCCTGAGCTCTTCATGCAAAAGATGTGAAGCCCCTGAAGTCGAGGGGTGGAATGAGTCTGCAGTGCAGTCACGAAACCAGTTTTTGATCTGTAAACTATGTGTTAGAATTGTACTATATTCTCAATTTCTCGTCAGTTAGATTTGATATTTGATATAGAGATATTGTTGTGATTTGCTCACGGCACATTAAGGTATTAATTAGGCTATCTCCCAGCTGGAAAATTTCTCTCAATCGGAATTCCGATTTCAGACTTGAGGAATTCTGACGTAGGAATGAAATCGCTCCGATTTTCCATTCCGATCTCCGTACATGAAGCGGAGATCGATAGCGTAAACAGGGCGGTTGAACCGATCGGCTTTACATGAGAAATGAGCTTGTTATTTTTCAAACTAAACTGAGTTTTAAGCTATTGAAGATTATCCCTTTTCATATATTATGAGCTCTAAAATGATTTTATCATTGTATTAACGATCTTGTACATTTTTTTCATTTGCTTGTACAATATTATATTTCTTTTGGTTATAAATAAAATTAATTTGGTCAATCTATTGCAGATTGTACCCGTTTCTCATTAACCAGGGCACTGTTATTATCAAGGAGAGATTCTAAAAGGAGAAAAAGAAATCTGAGGCTTAGTGTTGTTTCTAATCACCCTAGAGTAGGGCTGGGTGTGTTCCTGGTGGAACGATTGTTCTTTCCCAAGAACGAACGGAACAATCGAGAACGATCCTATCGTTCCGAAAAAAAACAAATGCTTAGAACACGTTCTTAAAAATATTGAAAAGAATGGTAAAAGAACGGATCGGAACGGGAATTGCTTGAAAAGAACAGTTAAAATCGTTAACGCGTTCTTATTATCAAGAATCCACATTTTTGATCAGATTAAGGTTTCAAGGATACCGTTACAATCGGGCTTTGTCATCTCTGCATGGAGGGCCCCTCAAAATTACGCCCACAGTCCCTGTAAGTCTGTCTTGAACAAAAAGACACGCTGCCTTACACCAACCTGCTTATATTTTGTGTGATGGCGGAAAAACATTTTTGAACCATCTTCATACTGAAAATAAAAAATACAATTAAAGAAATGAAAATCATTGAATTTTGTGCAATTTATAACATTTTTCGTCCTAGCTATGCATAACGTAAATATTTACACAGCAGATTAAATTAATTGTTCAGGGTGTGGGTCCCAACATCCAGTTATGATAATATTCTTATAAAAACAAACAAACAAAATTAGAATATATACAAGATGATAAAAAGCGCTCAGTATTCTTATTTTAATTTAACAAGTTTCATCCTAGATAACAATTTTGCAAAAAATCCGCAGAAATTTCCAGGAACCTTTCACTGGAAAATCCGGTGAAAACGTCGACAGAAATTGGAGATATTCTCGAGAATTTCCAGAGAAAGGTCCTCTTTTGAGAAATTCCTGTGATGAACCCAGGACAGTGGCAGTGGTTTGGTTGCGGCTGGAGATGTTTCCTGGGAATTTATCAGAACCAAATCCAGAGAATTTCTTGTATCAAATTCAAGGGAATTTCTAGTAACCCCTTGCAAGGAAATTCTCGTAAACAATTCTGAGGAGTTTCTTGTTACCAATTCCAGTAAATTTCTCATTATCAATTCTGGAGAATAATTCCTAAGATTTTCTCAAGATGTCCTCAGGAATATCTTGATATTTTCTTAGCATATTTACTAATCAGGAGATTTTTTTAGATGAAAGCAGAGAAATAAACCAGTTTTGGCCTAAAAGGTATCCTAATTCCTTACAATCATCTATAAAGTCCCATCGATTCCTTTGTGGGCAACCCTGTACATCTGAATTGTCAAAAAAAAAATGAAAAAATTTCATAATTTTTCGAAACGAAATTAGGTTACAGAGAAGGGAACCTCAAAGACACCTTTAAATTGAAGATCATGTCCTAAGCATTTCTACGGAATTTCCGGAAAAAAAATCCAGAGAAATTCTCAGAAATTTATTGAAACAAAGTCTCTAACTCTGTTCCTCAAACAATTCTTAAAATTGGTGACCAAGTCCTGAACGTTTCTAAGGAATTTCCTAAGAAATTCTTCATAATTTCTTGGAAAAAATTCCGGAATTTCTCAAAACTAAATTACAAAAATCTGATCCCCTAAAAGACTCTGAAATTGTGGATCAATTTTGGAGAGCTTCCAGTGAATCAGTCACAAGAACCTGTCCTTGAGAAATTCCAAAAAAAATTTCCAAAGCAAGTCTCCAAAGTTGGTTAATATGAGGAAATTTAATATTTTTGTTACCTGTGATATGAGTGGAAATTTTTATGAAAATGTGTTTGAATAGGTAAGACATAGAGAACAAATTTTGATTCATTTTAAACTGATACAAAAAAAAAGCCTTTCAAAAGTCTAGATATTATAAGAGTTAATTTATTTCTCAACCTGTACCTAAACAACAATTAAGTTTAAAGTAACAGTTTTTCGTCCGTTTATAAAATAAAACCCAAGTGCTATCCAACAAGAGACATCGGCCTAATAGGTTTAATGTATACTCACTGTGTGATTATAATAATCACTAGCTGAAGGGTTCCCTCAACAAATTCCCGCCCTTCGGTCCAGCAGTTTGACCGGCTTTAGGAAACATAAAACGAATGTCTTGTTTTATTATATATATTGTAAATTTTTAAGAATAAAACGGTTCTTACCACTTCCTCATAATCCTCCCCTGTGATTCCAAAATATGTTCTCATGTCCTCTAAATACACCTTAATTTCTTTTAATGTACTGAATTGTTCTCTACAGTACAGTACAGTACAGTACAGTACAGTACAGTACAGTACAGTACAGTACAGTACAGTACAGTACAGTACAGTACAGTACAGTACAGTACAGTACAGTACAGCTAATTTAACATTTCGTAAAATTTTCTATTTGAATTGGCACATTTTCAATATTCTTTTTAAATTTTAATTGATTTTTTTTGCACGCCACAAACCCAAATTTTGCAATCCATTTATCTTTGCAACCCGTTATCATAAACCTATAATATTTCAAACTTAGCCTATTTGATCTACTTACATTTAAAGTTTTAAATATCAAAGGTGTATTGTATTGTATTGTATTGCATTGTATTGTATTGTATTGTATTGCATTGCATTGTATTGTATTGTATTGTATTGTATTGTATTGCATTGTATTGTATTGCATTGTATTGTTTTTGTATTCTATTGTATTGTATTGTATTGTATTGAAAAAAAAATAAATTAAGATAAATTCCTATTTCTTGTTTGTATTTTGTTGAAAAAACTTCTAGTTTCACGAATTCAACTTTCAAAGATCTAAACAAAAAGAAAAAAATATATTACTGATGTCCTATTTGCTAAGAATTATCAACATTAATGAGGAAAGAGATAGTTTAGCAATCGTTTAAGATGTTTTGCTATGTTAAGATTTCAGTTAAATAAATAAATGAGGAAGAATTGAGTCTCTGTCGGCACCACTGCAAAAGCAGCACGATCCAAGCATGTACTTGTTAATACATTCAGTCGTACTATCTAGTCTGAACTACCTAGTGTAAATTCGGCCCAGCACGTTTTATGTAACCTGGCAGGATTACATCGGCCCAAAAACTCTGATTTTTTAATTCCTATATCTTTGCAATCAAAAATTTAAAATTATGACTTCGTTTTGTTCAAATAATCTAAGTTTGAGTTTGTGACAAAGCCTCAATTCTTTAATAAACACTAGCAAAAAGGTTCTTAAAAATGGCTAAGACTAAACAAAACGATATTTTAAAAATTAGAAACAGTTTACCTCGGAAATTTTCTGTCTTTTGTTAGAATAAATAACGCGTTGATCACGTGATATGAGAGATGACGACCTATTTCTTCGTGGACAACTTTTTGAATCTGGGGCTGAGTATAAAAAGTACATTACAACTACAATTACAATAAAATACAAAATAACTAACTAACTAACACAATAGACAGAAGGGTAGGTTAAATTCATGCAACAACCCTGGTGTGACATTCTGACCTCGTAGCTTCTCAATAAGAGGAGCTATGATAAAAAACCTTTAAGATTTTTTATCTCTCGTTCAATTTACTTTAATTAGACGTAAAATATGATTGGATCGTGAAAAGTTTAAAATAAAGAGGTTCATTTATATTAATTTAACATCTGATCGGAATGTTTGTGTGGAAATTGTTAATCTTGAAAACTTGATATTGATATCCAATATGGGCATATTTAAATTTGAGGAATGCTTGATCCCTTTGTTTTAGTTAACTCTGCACCAGGGGATCCCGAGATTAAGTTAATCCGTAGAGCTGCATTAGATGGAGATCAATGCTGGATCCTGAGATTAACAACCAACAAAAAAATATAAATTCTGGTAAATCTTTGTAACAGTATAAAATTGAACTCCTATTATTTTTCACTTTTAAATCAACTCCGCGCCAGTACATGGTCACCCACAAAGGCAAGAATTAAATGGCCTGAGCTGAAAACTTTAGAAAGGTTGATATCGAGATGCTTGATCCTCTCTTTCTGCTAATCCAGACTAAGTCTTTAGATTAATTTCTATAACAGATAAGGGATGCACTCTTTAACTTTTGAAAAACCGGTTTTCAGCTTGAGCTGAGAATTTTAGAATTGGATTCCCTTAATCCCGATCGCTTAATTTGAATATTCAATGTGAACACTTTTATTCCCCGCTTAATCCACTCTTTTTCTTTCTTTAAAGATATCCCTCAGATTCTGACTAAGGAGAGTTCTCTCGTTAAATGGCGCGTAAAATTTCAAATTTCCTGGCTTCTGATTGGCTGTTCGGAATTCTGCATACGCCAATCTATTCGCTAAATTTATACACTTTTCAGGACGCAAACTAAAGATGATTTTGATCTTGAGATTAATAAAAAGTGTAAATCAAGCATTGGTTTCAATATCCACAATTCTAAAGTTTTCAGATATACATTTGGTCTTTTGTCTTTAAGTCTACTCAAATACTTCAAAACAAATTTACATGATAACAAAATTCTAAGAGTAATGGGTAATAAAAAAACGTCCCACATTTGCTGATTAAAATAAAAATTGAAAATGTTTGCAATTTTTGACAAATCAAACAAAAAAGTTCCATGGCAAAAATGTTTTAAAAATTTCTGTAAACCCTTACCTTGGACTTTTCATCAGTTATAAACATAATATGAAGTGGTGTACCCTCACTAACAAAAGTAAAAATTATAAAAATTATGTAAAAATAATGTAATCTAAATATTTGATAATGAATATTAAAAATAGAAACTCAACGACAAAAAAATTTAATTTAGAAAATCTTCTTGAAAAATAAAAAAGTAAATCTAAGAAACATTATTTTTTTTAAAAACACCTACCTGTGTTCTAGGAGGGATCTGGAGAACAAACGTAAATTCTTGAGAATTTTGGGAACAGTCCCATCATTTTCAGGTTTTATGTTGGATAGGATCACGCTCATGTGTAGATGAGAATCGTCTATTTACAATATAATTTATCAATCTTAAAGGGACTGAAATGACGAAAATTCGAGTGGCTCTCCATATATGTTGCTTTACATGTGCAATTAATGATGTCAGGTATTTTTGAAAGGCATTTTCCCAAGCAGCAACTTCCCAAATGAACAAATTCCCAAGCGGTAACATTTCATGGCTGTCTTAGCCGCAGCGCTCGGCCCCCTATCCCAAGGGGCGGACACTTATTGTGTGTGTGTGTCTGTACTTAAAGAGTGTGTGTTTATTGTTAATTGTTTACTTAAAAATAAGTTTAATATACATGTAGTAATTTATTTACATATTTAAGTCAGCACTATATACCAAATTTCTATTCAAAGAATATAATTTGATTAAAGTTTACAATAAAATACTCGTTATTCAAGCTCACTTAAAATTGACAACATTGTTCTGCAATTTGCTTGACTGTAGTCATGTTGTGTGTCTGTACCAAAAGAGTGTGCGCGTGTGTAATACCGAATTTGTCTGCAAAACAGTGCGACCGGCTTTCTCATGCCAGACCAGCGCCATTTCCCTTCCCTTTATTCCTATTCCCTGCCCTATCCCCATTATAGCCGTAGGGCTCGGTCCCCTGTTGCACCCTGCCAAACTTACAAGGCCTAACCTAACTCTAAATGTACATTTGGGAAGTTGCCCCATGGAAAATTGTCACGTACTTGGGAAGTCTCCCTTAGGAAAATGTAACTGGGAAAGTACCTATAAACACCCAATTCATAACTTTCATAGAAGTTTTTTTTTATGATCGTAAGTTGTTCATATTTTTGGTTTTGAAATTATAATCCTGTAAATCGAATATTAGCTGGCTCCACAAGCTCTTGGTAGAATACCTAAAAAATATTGAAACTTCAAACCAGATTTACAAGATTGGTAAAAGGTTAAATCAAGGAGGAACAAGATCAACAAGATTGGTATAAGGTTAAATCAATTGGGAAACCGTTCATAATTTCTTAATTTTCTACCTGTTCTCTGACATCTGTAGTTGCACTGGTTCCTCCCAAACATCTTTGTACTGCATGTACAACAAACCAAATCTAGAAATATGTACTGCATATACAACAAACCAAATTTAGAAATATGTACTGCATGTACAACAAACCAAATCTAGAAATATGTACTGCAAGTACAAGAAACAAAATCTATAAAATTAATACAGAGTAAATTAAATTATTTTACGATTTCTCACAAAAATGAAAAAAAACATTCGGTAGGGCAGGCGGTAATAAATCGAGAGAGGTCTAAACTAAATTACAATGTTTTTACAACAATATATTTACAGAAATAAGATGAAATAAGATTAAATAAGATGAAACAAGATGAAATAAGATGAAATAAGATGAAATAAGATGAAATAAGATGAAATAAGATGAAATAAGATGAAATAAGATGAAATAAGATGAAATAAGATGAATTAAGATGAAATAAGTTAAAATAAGACCATACCTTCAGAATTCTCAACATTTTCTAATTAGGAAAATAATTTAAGCAGTTATATTTAATTTACATCATTATCAATAAAAGAATTTAAATACTAGTTATAAACAATAATAAGTGTACAGTTTATACAACTATACATCAGAAACTACACTTGAAATTATAATTTGCTTAGTCATCTTCATACCTGCCCGAGTGGGGAAGAGGGGGTAGGGGTGCTCGTGTGAAAGTTGAATGGGGGGATTCCTTTAAACGATGATTTCACCTGATTTATTTATATCTTTATATCTTTATATCTTTATATCTTTATATCTTTATACCTTTATGTCTTTTATCTTTATACCCTTATCTTTATATTTTTATATCCTTATATTTTTATATCTTCCTACCTTTATATCTTTATATCTTTATCTTTATATCTTTATATCTTTGTATCTTTATATCCTTATACCTTTATATCTTTACATCTTTATATCTTTATATCTTTATATCTTTATTTTTGTATCTTTATATCCTTATACCTTTATATCTTTACATCTTTATATCTTTATACCTTTATATCTTTTTTACATAACATCAGTTCTCCCGCTGGGAGACTTCTACGCTCTCATCACTCTGTATTAATCAGGTCTGCATTCAGTTTCTTCTATTAGAATTTAATCATGTTTTTGTCTAAAGTATAAAGAGAAAAGCAGAAAATTTAGATTTAATCGCTGTCAACTTGGGATCGAAAGTCTCAGTTTGCTGTTAAATTTGCATGCTATATCCCCCCC
>NW_019397795.1:29546-41173 GCF_000591075.1 Eurytemora carolleeae | reverse complement strand
TTCTGTTCATTTTAATATTTTTCATCATTGCAGCTCTTTTAATGAACTATTTATGATGAAATTTTGAAATTCTAAAAATATATTTGTCAATTTTCAAGGAAAAATGTTTCAAATCTAAAAAAGTGGCTGAAATGTTATTTTGATTTAACGTAAGAACATTTTTTTGTAAAACTCTTTTCATATTTTAATCAAAAACTTTTTTTTATTTACACTTCAGGTTGCAAGAATATTAGAGTTTGTGACAAAAACTTAATTCCTTTATCTTTCTATAAGTCTATACATAAATAATTATATGACACACCAGCTTTGGAATCCAGCGTTGCCCAGAATATTCCCGGGGTTCTCCCAAGTTGCCCAATCAAAATTCGAGGCAAATTGGTTAAATGGTTCCTGATTTGCGATCGATCGGACCTACAGACACCCTATCAGACAAATAGAGATTACAAATTTATATATAAATATAGATAGCTCTCAATTAAAATATCTGGCATATTTCTCACCCTGACTGAATTCTAATTAACTATAACATCATTTATAACAAGAGAGATATGAGAATCTAAAAATGCTTTGTATGCGCAGCATTTATAATTCATATCATCGTATATATACATATATATATAATCTTTGTTTGGGTGTTTTTCTGTCCGATCATAACTCAGAAACCTTTGGACAGATTTGATTGGGGAACTCGGGAGAACCACGAGAATGATCTTTGTTTGGGTTTGAGATTCTAAGTTGAGTGTGTAGACTTTTTTAGGGAAAAATTTGTTTCTCACCTAAGTGCGAATGAGATTTTGAAATAGAAAAAAAAACACATTTTCTAACAAAGATATTTTAAACCACAAAATTAGTTTCGCAAATTTGCTTCCGTTGATCTTGCAGGCTATGTTTATCCTTGACATTACAGCCCATATTTATCCTTGATCTTACAGCCTATGTTCATCCTTGATATTACAGCCCAAATTCATCCTTAATCTTGCAGCCTATATGCATCCTTGATCTTGCAGGCTATATTAATCCTTGATCTTGAAATCTATGTTCATCCTTGATCTTGCAGCCTATATGCATC
Source organism: Eurytemora carolleeae (assembly GCF_000591075.1). NCBI lineage: Eukaryota > Metazoa > Arthropoda > Copepoda > Calanoida > Temoridae > Eurytemora > Eurytemora carolleeae. The sequence continues at coordinate 40,104 of NW_019397795.1, read as the reverse complement.
CTTGATCTTACAGTCTATATTCATCCTTGAACTTGCAGCCTATATGTATCCTTGATATTACAGCCCATATTCATCCTTGATCTTGCAGTCTATATTCATCCTTGATCTTGCAGCCCATATTCATCCTTGTACAGCCTATATTCATCCTGGATCTTACAGCCCATATTCATCCTTGATTTTGCAGCCTATGTTCATCCTTGATATTACAGCCCAAATTCATCCTTGATTTTGCAGCCTATATGCATCCTTGATCTTGCAGGCTATATTAATCCTTGATCTTGAAATCTATGTTCATCCTTGATCTTGCAGGCTATGTTCATCATTGATNCCTTACTCTTGAAATTTATATTCATTCTTGATCTTGCAGCCTATATTCATCCTTGATCTTGAATTTTAAACTAGCGTCTGTCACATTTTTTTTTCATTTTCCTTATTGGTTTTAATCTTTAAACTTGGACAGACCCACCTTACAAATTAACATATAACTTTATACTCTCTATCCATACAAGTCTAGATATTAGACATTTCAATTAGTTAACTATCTATGGAAACGTAAGATTGATTTTACAGGTTTTAATCGCCTCAGAAATACCGAAAAGACATAGAAATGCCAGTGTCCGAATTTAATGAATTTAAGCCGCGTCTCAAATCCCCCAAACATCGGTTTCCATTGTGCGCCGGCTTTAATCTTGAAAAATTAAATACAATTTTAAGTGGAACCAACCATATTTGAGCCGTGGCTCAAATTTAAATTCTGCCTCAGATTATTCTTTATCACATTTGTTTCTGATGCATTTTTTCTAGTTTGTGTCCTGTCCCATGTTAAGATATATTACATAATCAGGATGGATAAAACAAAAGTATGAAAAGCCCTTTTTTTAAAAAAAGTGTATGCATTGGATTAAATTAGTAAAATATTTCTATTAGATTTTCTATTTTAACACATAGATATTTTATCATAATCAACATTCAAAGGTTACCGAGTCTAAAAGAGTTTTTGCAAAAGATAAACATATTATCAATGGTGTGTGAGAATTGATAATAATGGGTTTGTTTCCTTCATTCCATCATGGTTGCATGGCTATCATCGCGATCAATGTGTGTTTTTAGAAGTCTTTCATCCATCTTTCTATAATCGTGTATTTCCTTCTTTTGTTTGATCTTAGAGCAGAACTAGACTGTGTATAGGGAGTGTAGTTAGAGATGGGTATCAAGTGAAATATGTCAAAACGAACAAAATATATCGTGAACGATGGTGTCGTTCACGAAATATTAACGAACGATGGACGAAGGAATTGGATCGTTCAGAGAAAAAAAAACTTAATTCTTGGAAAAAAAATTTTTTTTTGAAGAGCATGGAATTTATTCTCTGACATGTTGTATCTTCTTTTTGTAATCATAGATCTGTTTTCTGTTCCTCTTTTGTAGATCTACGTATTCTAATCCCTTGTAGACAAAGGAAATATGAATTTGATGCTTATTCCTGCTTTTTTTTAATGTTCATATTTATTCTTACAGGTTGGAAAAATAATAATCACTGTTGAGCAGGGTTTGAAAATTCTGAGGATACCATTGCCAGACTTCCGCTAAAAAAATGACAAATGGGATAAGAAAGGTTAGGCAAGGAGTTTTTATTTCGACAAAAGAATTCTTGATTCTTAACTTGTAAGTTTATCTCAGACATATACTTGTACATGGAACTGACATCTTGATGCTTAAATACATAGAACCAAATTCAAACGGAACAAACACTTTTCCTACGGATTCGGATATTAATAACAGATATCCTGGCTTGCTATTAAGGAGTATGTTTAAAGGTGTCAGTAGCAAAGTCTGGATCCAGATTGGCAACAAAAAACCCTTCATTTTCCAGGATAATACACCGTTAAAAGAATATGCAGGCCTTTAATGTTGATTGCAGTTGCGTCTTTTTCTTTTCAATTGTGTGCAGGGGTGTATACGGGGGATATACATACAACCCTGGCTAAAGTCTCTCTAGTTTGCCATTTTCTCTCTCTCACCCTGAATCTCTGAAAACTTTCAGAAATGCCTAGAAGAACCTAGTTGTTGCTTCTCAGAAAGCAAAATGTACACTGAAAAAAAATGTTTCATAACGAACAAGAAAAAATAAAACTAATGAACTATGAATTTAAATTGTTTCTTCGTTCATCCGTTTGCATTTTATTGTTCAGTCAGATTGTTAACGAACAATTTCTGAATCGTTCGTTTGAACGAATTGGAAATATAGTTTATTGCTAACCAAAAATATTTTGTACGAACTTTTGAAAAAACTACAGTTTTTTACAGAATGATCGATTTTACTGAATGAACGATCTTACTGAACGAACGATTTAGTTATAAAATATGAAAATATGAAATAATCTAAAAAAATTATAATTCTAAAAACTAACCAATTCAACTGTTTCATGAACAGCTGTAAAAAAAATAACAAAATAGGTCGTTAACGAATGATGAACGAACGAATTAAAAAAACGAAGAAGCCCATCTCTAAGATTAGTATCCTTGGTATTTTGATATTTCCAGTTCGTGCTCAATCCCAGCTTTTGTCTTTTCAACAATTTGTAAACGCAACAATCCAGTTTACTTAAAAGTGGCTTTTATATATTTTTTAAAATTTTATTTCTTAAATAAATTCTAAAATATTAAACTTTTAAATTAAACTTTTTTATTCATACCCCCTCCCCCCACACTCCATACTCCAGGGTTAGGTAGTTATTAGTTGAAAATAGCGTAAGGCAAAAATATGACCTTTATACAGATCTGTGAGTGAAGAAGAGTAAACAATGCAGTCGTGCTCGTGTTAGTAAACAAATGATAATGGTCTTAGAGAGGGGTATGCTTAGGGTACAGGGAAGCGGGGAGGGGGGTTCAAGAAGGAGGGGAGGGGTGATTGAATAGTTCAACACATAAAAAACAGTGGCAATAAAATATCAACTTACAACAACAATTGTCGGTCTCTTTAGGTTACAGAGATTTGGTTTCCCATGACAAAAGTTACTAATCTACAGGTTATACCATTACAAAATATTAGCCCATACTTATATGGATATTACAATGCTATAACTCAACAATCTTTGATCTAACGGAATTGTATTTTTTTATACTTCTTCATTTTAAAACATTCCCCGACAAAGAAGATTTAAGTTAAATTAATCAAACGTTGATCGAAAGTCCCAGCTTGCTGACATCAGGACTGATTTGAGAATATGTACAGTCGGATTTTTTTACGGATTTGGAAATAAAATAAAACAAAATAAAATTCGAATACAGGCAGAGTGCTCTCGTAGTTAGATTTACATGCATGGAATGACTGATTTTACTATTGTTTCTAAACCAAGAAATTAGAGAAACATGGTATTGAATATAATCAGTGTTTAAAACATGGGATATCTAAAGAAAACAACGTTTTTATGGACGAGTGTAAAAGAACATACATAACTCCTGATAGTATGGACGAGTGTAAAAGAACATACATAACTCCTGATAGTATGGACGAGTGTAAAAGAACATACATAACTCCTGATAGTATGAACGAGTGTAAAAGAACATACATAACTCCTGATAGTATGGACGAGTGTAAAAGAACATACATAACTCCTGATATTATGTCACAATACAAGAATCAATTAGATATCTCTTAATTAACACATGTTAAGGGGCAGCTTAAACTTGAAAATGACATGGAAATTAAAAAACTATCTTTTAAAAACCATTTTAAATTCTCTCAAAATATAATTCTTTTTTTAAGTGTGAAATGTATCCACTTCTTATCCCTGTGCAGCGGTATCTAAGCCCAAAACATGCATATTGGGATAGAACTTGATTATGAGGCAAGATTACAATAATTTGCATAATTTAATAGAAATATTATAGACCGACGCCATATTTAGTTATGTGGGGCTGTAGGGTTTCCACCGGAATTCCGGGTTACGGTTTACCTACGATTAATTTGATCCGGAATTTTTTCCATTTTCATTGTGGAATAGTTTCCGGAAATCAAGAATTCCGGAACGATTTCCGAAACGTTTTTCCAGAATTACGGAATATTTTCCCGGAAAATTCCGGTTTAAGTAACAAAGGTTCCGGAAAACGTTATAGACATCTTAATCTTATGTAAAAGATAAAACCAGTAAGTAATACTATCTACATAATACAGGGTGTCCCAATAAACATGGGAATTCAGTGACAAATTCGATATCGTCTTTTCAAATAATTCTTTAATTTAGTATAGTTATGCCTACTGAGAAAGCTGTAATATAATAAGTTACGTCTGCTATGTACACATTTTGTTTGTTTATGTTTTGACTGCATACGGTTGTACTTAGTAAAACAAGAAAATTGTAGTTTGCAAACAGAGTAAACTTGTCCGTCTTCACTGTTAATCTTGCGGAGACATTATAGACACATCTTTACAGTCTTTTACCCTTTTCATAAAATAAACGTTAGCAGACATAATAATATTGCAATACTAATTCATAACAAAGACGATATCCAATTCGTCACTGAATTCCAATGTTTTTTGGGACACCCTGTACTAAAATGTGTGACTGGTTTGCTGTAGTTAAAATTATACTACTGTGAATTATCATGCTACGTATTACATGTTCCATTCTGTGTTTCATTCATGAAAAGTGATCTCTTGAGAGAAGGAATAGAGAAGGACTGATGAGAGAAGGCATGAAGAAGGACTGATGAGAAAAGTCGAGAAGAAGGACTTTTAAGAGACGAGCATGAGAAGAAAGACTGATGAGAGAAGGAATGAAGAAAGACTAATGAGAGAAGGAATGAAGAAAGACAGATGAGAGAAGGCATGAAGAAGGACTGATGAGATAAGGAATGAAGAAGGACTGATGAGAGAAGGAATGAAGAAGGACTGATGAGAGAAGGAATGAAGAAGGACAGATAAGAGAAGGCATGAAGTAGGACTCATGAGACAAGGAATGAAGAAGGACTTATGAGAGAAGGAATGAAGAAGGGATAATGAGAGCAGGAATGGAGAAGGACTGATGAGAGAAGGCATGAAGAAGGACTGATGAGATAAGTCGAGAAGAAGGACTTTTAAGAGACGAGCATGAGAATGACTGATTAGAGAAAGACTAGAGTTAAGGAATGAAGCAGGACTGATGAGAGAAGGAATGAAAAAAGCTGGTAGAAGGATACAGAAAAGAAGGAAAGGATGAATGAAGGATGAACAAGGATGAATGAAGGGAGGAGAAATATTTATCTTTTCTAGATCTTTTATTTAAACTTTCAATTCTTTTTATTAATTTAGGGATTTACATCCTTCTCTGATATTTTTTCTAACTCTGAGATATTCATCATTCCTAACTGTTTTACTCCAGAGAGATCCAACCTGAATTTCTCCGGAGTAAAACCATCCTGCTCTGACACTTTGGATACATCCTGATTGAATTTCTCTCGGGAGCAAACAATGCTGATCTGAGTGCATCCGGAGTTGATGCATCCTGGATCCTTAGAGGAGGGAATACTTAATCTGTTCCAAAGGACAAAGTACATAGGACTTGGGACATATTGAATAGATTAGGATCAGTAACATTCCAGATTTCTTGCAGAGCTATAAGATCTAGAACAATATTTTTACTTTTTAGAATAGAGGTAAATTCAACAAGTTTTGAGAACTTGCTAGAAAGACTTTGGATTATAGCACTGAGCAAAATAAATTCCTTGCAGTTTTCTAATTCAGAAATAAATGTTGACTCATCAAAATAATTACAGTTTACTTTTAGATTTTCAAATGGATTTACATCAATATCAAATAAATCATTAGCATTTCCAAAATACAAATTTAGTTCATTAACCCTATCTCTGCTGGGGTACTTGAAAACCAGGATATGCTGGGGGGGGTCAATTTAACCCCCCCCCTCTAAATCCCATGTTTGATGTCCAAATATGACAAATGATACATCATTGGAAAGCTCTTGTGCTCTACTTTTAGAATCTGCAAAAAAATTTTGTTCGAGCATATTTGGGATCTTATCTAGAGTTTCATCCTTGACAGCGAGCTCAAGAACCGGTTTCAGAAGTTTGTTGTAGATGACTCCTGACGTAGAAATAGGGTCCTTTGCATCAGAATCGTTAATCTCCAGCCCAAAGATTCTTATCGAGGAGTTGCATTGGTGCTTCTCTCTATTGTTCATCTCAGTGGAGATCTTTTCAACAACATATTAGTTATATTTTGGACAATTTTTTCATGTTTCTCTTTACTTATGCTTCAGACTCGCAATTGTCTCAGACAGATCCACAAATATAGCTGTCAAATTATCAATACTTTTTTGTAGATCCCCAATCATAAAACCAAATCACTAATTTTTGGAGGACCCATGCTTGTTTCTAGGAATCAGTGTATAAATAGAGATCACTGATTGGCTGGGTTTCGTGTGTTGCTGGCTTATGATTGGCCCACAGGTATGCTTACGTCACAAACTAAATTAGAAGAAAGCACATACAGCAGCTTCATAGAACCATCTCTGACGACGGACTGGACTGGACTGATGTCCATTGCCATTACCAAATTGTCATTACCCAATTGTGATTAAAAAATTGTCATTATCAAATTTTTATTACCAAATTGGCACTACAAAATTGTCATTAACAAATTGCCATTACCAAATTGTTTATACCAAATTGTCATTACCAAATTGTTTTTACCAAATTGTCATTACCAAATTGGTATAACCAAATTGACATTACCAATTGTCCCCCCATCCATTTTTTTCAACTTTTAAACAAATTTTATGTAGACTTTCCATCTCTAAACAATATATACAGTGATGACCAAAAAACTCTGGAATAGGAAGATGACTTTTTAGCTATACTTAAGTGTATTTGATGTTTTTACCAAGAACATAGCTTTACTAGACACTTATTAAATCATTAACTAAGTGATATTTGTGTGTTAACACTGTACAATTACTATTTCTCAAGCTCATTAGACTTTTTAAAGTTAAAACTTGACTCTAAAGGTCGTCTTTTCTGATTATCACTGTATAACATTTTAATTTACAAAAAATCAACCTTTTAAGATTTTAAAAAACTATGAAATCTATTTAGTTTTGTGACACATATTTTTTAGTTCAGACATAAAATCTAATTCATGTTTTCGAAATTTCTTGGCAGAAAAATTCACAATCATAGAGATAGGAATGAAGAGATAAAGCTTACCTCAGATGTACACTGCCGACCACTCTATTAATTTGCAAAGAGGGTGGTCGGTTGCGTACATTACGACATTTTTATGTATCTAACACTGTACACTTGTATATGGAGAGATCATATTTCCGTTGTGTACATCTGAGGTAAGCTTTACCTCTTTGTTTTCTTTCTTTATGTTCAGATTAGATTGCATCCCTTGGGTTGCTTGCAATCTAACATTGCAAATCTGAAACTAGGGTTGCAATGTAAATATTAGGGATTCAATAGTGTCATAATTCATAATTTTGCTTAACAGTTTGAAAAATTGTTGAAATTCTACAGTTGTCATCTTATTTATCAATACAATAAAGATGACTTTCTATTTAAATTTTAATTACTACCAAGCTTTTAAATAGCGGAAACATTTAAACAGTTGATGAAAGAGAAACTGTCAAATAGAAAATTCTCTTTGTTTTTTTTAAACTTGTAATTCAAATAATGTCTTTTTGATGGTTTTTGGATACACAGGGACAAACTGTAAATCAAAACATTATTAATAAAGGGTTGTCTTCATTGTATTGATATTATCGTCAAACACTGAATTTTTTTTAACATTTTACGGTAAACCTTCACATGAGTTGCCACAAAAATGTGGGTCCTATTGGTTTAACTGATTTGATGTTAATTGAAAACAAACAGGAAGGCAAAGAATATAAATTGATTGTCCTTAATCTCTTTTAATTTTCAACCAAAAAAAAAACAAAGATTAATTTTATATTTTTAAACCATATAACACAACTTTTTCGGAAATAATTATGATTCCTCATCTTCAGAGCTGGAACCAAAGTAATTCCTCTGCATAATATCTGAAAAAAAGTTTTAATTTTTGAACTGAGACAGGTAGGTTAGAAAAGAACTAAAATTTATAGGAAAACCTTTGCAATGTAAGATGAAAGGATTAAAAGTTTAACCTTGAAAGGTTTGGGGTGAATATTTAGTGGCATCATGCACCCTGCACCTGGACAAAACTTTTTTTCTGGGTTTTATTGAACCCTGAAACTGCTTCCTCTCAATACACTATAATTGTTAAAACATTTTGTAGCAAATTGTAAATTAATTGATACGTAGAAATAAATATGTAGATTTTAAAAAGTATTCCCCATCTCCTTTGATTTTCTACAAGTACAGAAGTTCATTCTTTACATACATTTGCCTATCCAATCTTTACAGCTTCTATAACTTTCTGTAAAGGGTAGTCTTTATTTGTCTAAAGGATCTCCTCAGTTGTTATATTATTCAAGCCAAGTTGTTACCAACTAGTCCAAGGATCTCCTATTGATAAGATTGGTTACTCTGGATGGAGGCAAGTATGAACTGACTGTTTTATAAATGACATGGTTAAACTAATTACACAAAGCAATCTCTTTATTTCAAAACATTTTTTAGTTTCATAAACAGTTTTATGAACAATTTCAAAAACAATTATTTGCAAAATTGCAAAAACATTTCAATTGTCAATTTCACAAACAGTTTAATTATCAATTTCATTAACAGTTTTATTATCAATTTCATAGACAGTTTAATTATCAATTTCATAAACAGTTTCATTATTTCATAAACGGTTTAATTTTCAATTTCATAAACAGTTAAATGAATACACTGAAACACCTGTAAATATTATTGTTAAACATTTTCATAAAAGAACTCTTTAATTTTGAAATGGACGAAATTTATCTTTGTTCTCCTCGAAAAAAACTTTCAGATCAGAAATCCTCCACAAGGCAAGATGTTGGTTTCTAGAAAAAAGGTAATACAAATTTTATTTTTGCTGTAAAATTGTTCTATATTGTCATTTTCAAATCTTTAAAAAAGCATTATTAAATTATTTTAATGTTTACTTTAAAAGAAAGAAACATTAAATGTAAAATTGGTATTTTTATTAGTGCGTCCTTATTGATGAAAATGTAAAGACCACTTCCTCTGCTAGTGCGTCCCCATTGATGAAAATATGAATACTATTTCTTTGCTAGTGCGTCCTCATTGATGAAAATATGAAGACCAATTCCTCTGCTAGTGCGTCCTTATTGATGAAAATATGAAAACCACTTCCTCTGCTAGTGCGTCCTCATTGATGAAAACATGAAAACCACTTCCTCTGCAAGTGCGTCCTCATTGATGAAAATATAAATACTACTTCCTCTGCAAGTTTGTCATTACTCGTGAATATACAAAGACTACTTCCTCTGCTAGTGCGTCCTTATTGATGAAAATATGAAGACTACTTTCTCTGCCAGCGCGTCCTTATTGATGAAAATATGAAGACTACTTTCTCTGCCAGTGTGCGTCCTTATTGATGAAAATATGAAGACTACTTTCTCTGCCAGTGCGTCCGTATTGATGAAAATATGAAGACTACTTCCTCTGCTAGTGCGTCCTTATTGATAAAAATATGAAAACTACTTCCTCTGCTAGTGCGTCCTTATTGATGAAAATATGAAGACCACTTCCTGTGCTAGTGCGTCCTCATTGATGAAAATATGAAGACTACTTCCTCTGCTAGTGCGTCCTTGATGAAAATAGGATGAAGACTACTTCCTCTGCTGATGCGCCCTAATTGATGAAAATATGAAGACTACTTCCTGTGCTAGTGCGTCCTCATTGATGAAAATATGAAGACTACTTCCTCTGCTAGTGCGTCCTTGATGAAAATAGGAAGACTACTTTCTCAGCTAGTGCATTCATATCGATAAAAATATGAAGGCTACCTATTCAGCTGGTGTGTCTTCATTGATTAAAATATAAAGGCTACTTCCTCTGCTAGTGCGTCCTTATTGATGAAAAAATAAAGACTACTTCCTCTGTTAGTACGTCCTTATTGATGAAAATATGAAGAATACTTCCTCTGCTAGTGCGTCCTTATTGATGAAAAAATAAAGACTACTTCCTCTGCTAGTGCGTCCTTATTAATGAAAATATGAAGACTACTTTCTCTGACAGTGCGTCCTAATTGATAAAAATATAAAGACTACTTCCTCTGCTGGTGCGTCCTTATTAGGGTTGGTAACGTTTTGATTTTTGAAAAAAACGATCGTTTCGTTAAGAAAACGTCGAGGAAAATCGAAAAACGAAACGATCGTTTTTAAAAACGATCGTTTTTTTAAAAAGTTCGTTTTTTAAAAACTGTCGTTTTTTAAACGATCGTTATAAAAAACGATCGTTTAAAAAAACGATCGTTTTTCAAAACGATCGTTTTTATAAAGTTCGTCGTTTTGTTAACGATCGTTAACGACTACCCTTCGTTAACGATCGTTAACGACTACCCTTCGTTAACGACTACCCTTTGTTAACGATCGTTAACGACTACCCTTCGTTAACGACTACCCTT
>NW_019397795.1:0-28937 GCF_000591075.1 Eurytemora carolleeae | reverse complement strand
CAACTGACAAAATATTTACTTTATTGAACCAACTGACAAATTATTTACTTTATTGAACCAACTGAAAAACTATTTACTTTATTAAACCCACTGACAAACTCTTGACTTTTTTGAAGCCACTGACAAACTATTTACTTTATTGAACCAACTGACAAATTATTTACTTTATTGAACCGACTGACAAATTATTTACTTTATTGAACCCACTGAAAAATTATTTACTTTTTTGAAACAACTGACAAAATATTTACTTTATTGAACCAACTGACAAATTATTTACTTTATTGAACCAACTGACAAATTATTTACTTTATTTAACCAACTGAAAAATTATTTACTTTTTTGAAACAACTGACAAAATATTTACTTTATTAAACCCACTGACAAAATATTTACTTTACTGAACCAAATGACAAAATATTTAATTTATTGTGAATTAAAATATTGTGATTTATTTCCACATGTTTTATGTGTTTGTAAGATTTGAAAGTTTATGTGCGCTACAAGTACGCAGGTAGAAATGCACAGAAAGCTAGATCAGTTGGAGTTAAAAAGTTAGAATGGAAACATCAGGCATTTTATTTGGATTTAAATAAAAGTTAATCAAAAGTAAAAAACTCAAAGAAAATTGATTTATTAAATTTGTTTATTTGTTTATCCAAAATGAATGTGAATTTAGGACTGAAAAAAATGGATGGGAAAGAATAAAAAGACAGAATTTGTTCAACTGATGTAAGTAAATTTCTAGAAATATTAAGAAGATAATAGTTTATTTCAAAATATATATTGAATAAAGATTATCCTTAACAAGTATGTATATATGAAAATTTCGTAAATATTGTTTTTTTTTTCAGTTGAGATCATGTTTAAGAAAATAATAGTTCGAAATCAACCAAATTTTCTAAGAAAATCCTATTCCAACAAATATTGATCCCGCTGACAAACGATAAACTTTATAAAACCAACTGAAAAACTATTTACTTTATGAAACCAAATTTTTTGCTTTTTAAAAAAAAATCACAAAATTTTTTAAAAATTGTGAAAAATTAAATATTTCACCTTCTGCCTGAAACTTCTTGGTTTGAATATTTCAGGGGATCATTTATAGTAACACCAGGAAAGGTCGTTGTAATTAAATATTTAGATCCGCTCTGCATTATGTTATAGAACATCTAAATATGTTAAAATATTTTAAACTAAATAATTGAATATACTCTGTATCATGTTACGGAACATCTAAATATGTTAGAATATATTAAACTAAATATTTGAATATGCTCTGCATTATGTTATGGAACATCTAAATATGTTAAAATATATTAAACTAAATATTTGAATATGCTCTGTATTATGATATGGAACATCTAAATATGTTTAAATATATCAAATTAAATATTTGAATATGCTCTGCATTATGTTATGGACCATCTAAATATGTTAAAAAATATCAAACTAAATATTTGAATATGCTCTGCATTATTTTATGGAACATCTAAATATGTTAAAATATATTAAACAAAATATTTGAATATGCTCTGCATTATGTTATGGAACATCTAAATATGTTAAAATATATTAAACTAAATATTTGAATATGCTCTGCATTATGTTATGGAACATCTAAATATGTTGAAACATTTTGAACTAAATATTTAAATATGCTCTGTATTATGTTATAAAACATCTAAATATATTAAAATATATTAAACTAAATATTTGAATATGCTCTGCATTATGTTATGGAACATCTAAATATGTTTAAATATATTAAACTAAATATTTTAATATGCTCTCTGTATTATGATATGGAACATCTAAATATGTTAAAATATGTTAAACTAAATATTTGAATATGCTCTGTATCATGTTATGGAACATCTAAATATGTTAAAATATATTAAAAAAAATATTTGAATATGCTCTGCATTATGTTATGGAACATCTAAATATGTTAAAATATATTAAACTAAATGTTTGAATATGCTCTGTATTATGTTATGGAACATCTAAATATGTTGAAATATTTTGAACTAAATATTTGAATATGCTCTGTATCATGTTATAAAACATCTAAATATGTTGAAATATACTAAACTAAATATTTGAATATGCTCTGTATCATGTTATAAAACATCTAAATATGTTGAAATATATTAAACTAAATATTTGAATATGCTCTGCATTATGTTATGGAACATCTAAATATGTTTTAAATATTTTAAACTAAATATTTGAATATACTCTGTATTATGTTATGGAACATCTAAATATGTTTAAATATATTGCTCTGTATCATGTTATGGAACATCTAAATATGTTTTAAATTTTTTTAATTAAATATTTAAAAAGTATAAATCTAAATGACCACTAGGGTTTCCAGTCATAATTACATTACCCGTAATTACGCATTTATTACGTTTTTGAAAGAAAGTCTAGTTTTGCGTAATTAATGCGTAATTTTGCGAAATTACATAATACGAAACAATTCCGAAATAAATAAAGTACATTTTAATTCTCAGAAATAATCACACACATACTTTCCATATGTGTAAGGATATTCCGCTACAACCATGTCAAACATATTTTGACGATTTTATTGACATTTTTTTGCAAACGAGGAGGGTAAACTTGAGAAATTAGGTTGAAATATTAACAAGTCGTCGTAAATTGAAAATTTATAGATTATGTATTTTTTAGATAAAAATAAATTGTTGGCCCTTTGTTAAACTTTTTAGTTGTCGAACTTGAAAATTAAATCAACATAGTATTGGCTGAAATTTCTGATTCAACTTGCGTGACATTATTTTCCTTGTAAGTTAGTTGTTTTATTTAAATTAAAAGTTAAAACTTCAAAATTTCATAGATGTAATTATTGCAAAATTTCGAAAAATTACTTTGTAGAAATAATGCAAAATTAAGGTGTAATTTTTCCCCAATTACGAATAATCCTGAGAAATTACACTAAATGAAAATTATTACGCACAACTGCACGTAACTACGCTTAAGAGAATAATCTATTACATTGGAAACCCTAAATTTGCCACCAAACCTGTATACTATCTAGCAGACCCAAATGAATTGAGACATGTCTATTGAGAACTAGATCAAAGCTATCTTCTATTCTATCCTTCATCATATCAAATATAAAACAAATATTGACCATTCGGATAGAGTTAAATCGCAATTTTAATTGCATGTCTGAATCAAAAAGGTAACATATTAAGCTTTGTCTGGTCCGGAAACCAAGAGATGCCAATCGTCTACTGCAGGTTTCTATTGACTTGCAAAAACAATGAAGTAAATTGTTAGAATTAATCATTTTGTAATCTAGAAAAAATAGGATATCTTTACCATTACTAATTAGATAAAGGTTAGAAGGTAGGGTTTCCATTTGCAAAACTTTTGCGCAATTTTTGCGGAACGAAATGCAAAATTTGTCTTTGGTTGCGCATCAGTTTTGCGCGAAAAAAACAGCAATTTCAGCAATCATTCGCAAAAGTCATTTGCGCTAAATTGCCCTATTTTCACAGCCTAAGATTTGCGCAATTCCCCAATTTCGTTAAAATCACATGTGTGTATTTCTTGGAATTAAAAGGTTTTTAGCCGGTATCTGAATTCTGGAAAAATCTGGTTTTGGAATGTCTTGCTATTGGTCACATTAAACGGCACAACATATTTGACCATTGATAGTCAAGATGAGGTACGATCTCATGGGTGCAAACTTTATTCATGGAGGGTCACTTGATATAATTTAATAGGATTTAAATATTACCAAGTTTCTCAGTCTCTCAATTTGTATTTGATTAATTTTGGTTCCTTACCTTGAGCTTTTTGTAACAGAAAGTAACCAATTAAGACTAGTTTAATTATATGTTTTTGTTGATAATTTTTTTTGTATGAAATAGTTATATAAATCTTCATTTTATTCTATGCTTAATGTATTAATTTTTGTCAATTTGCTTAAAATTTTGCACAAAAATTACGCAAAGTGCGCAAAACCACGCTGAACTCATTGCATTTCATATGTAGAAATTCGTGGAATCCCTATTAGAAGGGTAATTCGGGCATACCCCTCTTTACATGTAAGAACTTATAACATATGTTACTGCAAACCAAGATGTTCATGCTCTTACACATATATTGACTAACGTATTTTGCCAATAATGCCTTAAAAACTTTAACTAGAAACAAGCATGTTGCTTGCATTTTTAAAAGGTATATGACTAGGGCTACAAAAAAGTATAAGTAAGTTTGTGAAGTAAAACAAAAGGCCAACAAAAATTTAATGACTAATAAGAGGTGAATAAATCACTGAAATTAACCCCATTGAAATCCTTCCAAATTTAGCCAAATTTAAGTTAGGTCAGGTCAGAGGGTTTAGGTCGTGGCTGCAAGAATGTTTTAATCTTTCCTCCATTATTAAAAGAACCCCTATCACACTGTAAACATACATCAGCAACATTTTTTAAAATTTGTTTCTTGATTTAATTTTTTTAATATAATATTCAAAAATTATGTTTATTTGAAAACTAAAAATATTTTTTCCTTTTATTAAGTTTTTTGTAAAAGATATGTTTTTTCAACAAATGAAATTTGAAAAATTACAAAAATTATTAAAAAAAAACTCTGTGATTCGCTTTTCCAAAAATTCTTTTTTTTATTACGTTTTAATATTTACAGTGTGGAAGACGATATTTTCCACCTCTAGAAGTCTGAAGAGTTTTGCCAAGCCAAACCAAATATATTGAGTTTTCATGTGTTAAGATATCAGTCGTTTTGATCTCGAATATTTAGACTTAAAATATATAGTTACTGAACCATTTAGCCTCGTTATTAGAGTCAGTCCTCACAACTTCTATAACAGTGCATTTTGTTCATACTTTCAAACTTACAAATATTATTCTGTTAAAAATGGTGAACAGTCTGTTAGGAATATCTCACATAGTACATTCTGTTCGGAATTTCGAAAGAAATGTTTGCAATCTAAATGATTCTAAACATTAGAATATTTATAGTAACCAGTATTTCTATGAGATTTTTACCTTTTGAAAAGTTGGCTTTAGACATTTCTATATTTGCAGGAATCAAATCGTACCCTGAAATTTAAAGGTATTATGAAAATTTAATGATATTTAATTCAACTTTTATTAATTATCATTACTTTTATTGTGTTGTAGATATTGCAGTTTTCAAACAAAAATATTATTGAAATGTGTTTAACCTTATGATCATTTTTCGGTTCATCTCATTACAGGATTTTTTATATTACATGTATTAGCATCTTAATTGTCATTCGCATCATGAAATGCAATATTGTTAATAATATTGTCATTTAAAATGTTCTAAGTTCAAAATTTTGAACTTTTTTTGTAATTGCGGCCATCTGTTTTCACTTAATTATCATTTTTGTAATTATTATCAATCCTACTTGACCTGAATAAATAACATCTGTTCTTGATCTCAGAAATAGTGGCATCCATGTCATATCTCCACTTGGACAATCTATCAAAAAAATTAATTTAAGTAGAAAATAATCCTAAAATATTTTATCATTGCTTTACATTAATTATTTGCTAACAAGTTTTGGTGCAAAAAAACTGTGCTGTACAGAGTACTAAACTGTAAAATAGTGTACTGTACAATAAACAAAGTTCTTAAAGTAATTTTTATACAATTATGATTTTTAAAAGTTTTCTAAAATTTTTATATTTTCAATAAAGGGCATTTTTGTGAAAGAAACTGAGTCTTTTTTAATAATTTCTGATTTATAATTTATTAACAACCTGGTATTGTAGGCCTTTAATATTTCAAGCTGTAAATTCTGTACAATCAAACAGTTTTAGTACATTAAGAAATATCAATGGTTTACATTAGGTAGCAAAGAAATTTTAACTTTTTGACAAAAACTCACTTTGTTTGAAAAGTTTCAAGTCTTTAAAATATGAATTTACTTAATTTTGTTTTTGAAATATATCCGGAATGTAAATTTGCTTTATATTTTTTTACATTTGCCCCACCAGACGTAAACTTGAAATTATTAGTGAAAATAATAATTTACCGAGAAATCTGATAGCTTCCTTTGCCAAATCTTTTTTGAGTTGATTTGTGATAGTTTCCAGAGATTTTCTCATGTTTTCAGTCGCTTTTATAGTACTACCATAACCACTCTGCAGGTTCAAGATTTTACAAAAGTTAATATATGTACTAGACTTTTCAAGCCACCATTTCATTTGCACATTGTAAGAAAAAATGTTGAGGATTTAAAACATTTTTATAGCTTTCTTAAACAAATCAACCTTTTACCTAACAAAATTCTTCGACCAACCAAAATTCAGAAACCTTGACCAGGGTTATTTAGTATACAATGAATAAAATTCTATAATATTGAGTTAATCTTAGCCAGATAATAAAAAAATGTTGTTAATAAGAATATACATTTATATCTGTTAAAAACTTTTATTGTAAATGAATTTTTGTTGTTTTACTCCAAAAAGTCTTTGTTATTAATTATGAAGAAATAGATAAATGGTATTACTTTTTAAATTGTTTATTGTTTATAAATTTTCAAAATAATGATTTCTTTCGAAACAATTTGTTATCTTCCTTTGGGGAACTTGGAATCTGATTTATCCAATTCTAAAAGATATAGTGTCTTACTAGAAAACAATGTTTATTTTTGGGATTTATGCATGCGATTTAAATTAGAAAAAAAGGAATATTCATAGAACCTTTGAATGTCAGCTCTCAGAAAAGATTTTAATAAACAGAATTTAACCCTATTCCTGCTGGGGGGGGGGGGAAATTTGACCCACCCCCCTGTAGTTTTTCTTACATAACTCAAAAAGTATTGGTCTGAGGCTGTTGAAATTTTCTGACTTTTCCCACATAACCAAAGCCCTCCCGTTAGGCCTAAAACTGGGCTTTAATACTAACTGCCTGAGTCCTCAGGCACACTGCCTGAATGACTGCTTTTGCCTGTAACAAACTAAATCTTTGTTTTGACCCACTTCCACTTGTCAGATTTTGATAAAATTTAGCTTTTTGGAAAGCCTTTGACATAAGGAATGGAATTGCACAAGTTTTGCGAAAAAAAATTGCAAATTATTTACAAACAACCTGTCAAAGGAAATTTGCACATTTTTAGTTTTTCTTCATTAAAAATCAGGTTATTTAAAATTTTGCAATTTTTTTGCATATTTAAAATGGCATGGTCAAGGGCTTTTCAAAAATGTATAAATTTTCATTTTTTGGACAAATTTTTTTTTGCAAACATTTTTACTATATAACTGGGTTTTGCGATAAAAAATTCAATTTTTGCAAATTTGCAATTTTTTTGCAGATTATAAAAGTAGAGCACAGAGCTTTCCAATGATGTATCATTTGTCATATTTGGACATCAAACATGGGATTTAGCATATCCTGGTTTTCAAGTACCCCAGCAGAGATAGGGTTAATTTGGGTTGGGTACTTTGGGGCAACAAAAATGCCAGATGAAATTGTGTTAAGGAAGGGGGTTAAGTATACTTCAATAGAAGTTGAGATATTAGACTTACTTTCTCCCAAGATATCAGTCTGTTCTCGTGTTTTTCTGCATCTGTCAGCTCAGCCTAGATATATAAAATTAATTAGAAGGAACATTTAAAAGTATCATTATTATGATCCCTATCATTCAACACATTTACACCTATTTGCATATAAAATTAGGCGCTATGGAATTTGTCTTTCAATTATTTTTCCTACAATCATTTGTCCTACAATCTTTTGTCCTACACTAATTTTTGAGTACAATTCATTTGTCCTACACATTATTTGTCCTACAAATAATTTGTCCTACACATAATTTGTCCTAAAGTTTGAGGACAAATTATTTGTCCTACAAAGAGAGGAAAAAATTATATTTTCTAAACACTTTAATATGAGCAAAATATACCACGTAATGAATAGGGGAAAAAAATGCTGTTATTATTTTTTTGTATATTGGAAAGATACAGTCAAAATTTATGATTCTTGCACACAGCAAGCTGATTTGAAAATACTATGGATGCTTTGCAGAGAAAAAGAAGTTGTCAAAAACTCAGATCTCAAGTAAACTACTCTGTGCAGGATTATAATCCTGCAAATTCATTTCTCTTAGTTCAGCAATTTAGATACATAAGCTTCATCTAAAATGTCAGGCATATTCCCTTTTGAACTTTAAAACGCAGCTGGTACAAGCCCAGATGAGTATGTGCAGCACCAAGGTGACTCCTTCACAGAAGAACTCTGAAGAGCTTACTCCCACTTTAACCAGCAACAAGGTCTGAAGTGTGTTCGTGGATTGAAAATCATTTATTTCTAGTTTAATATTCTATTCTATTTTCAGATTAAAATGAGGTCTTGAGAATTCTTGAGTACTTCATCCATTTTTTCACTACTCCCAAGAGTTATGTAAAGTATATTGCGGATTTTCTATTTTTTAAGTTTAAACTTTAGAATGAGTTATCCTTAATTGCGATTACTTAATCTAAGTATCTAATGGACACACTTTTGATTTTCTTCTTAAACCATTTTTTCTTGTAGATAGTAGAGAAAAATCTAAAACCTGTTTTTTAAATAAGAAAGGTCCCCCTGTTTCTGTATATTGATCTTAAATGGCGCGCACAATGGAATACAAATTAATCTTACTTATATATACATCCAGATATATTTATATTTTTATTGTCTACTTTTACTCCTATTTAAGAACTTATTGTCTGAGAATTTTTTTTCATTTAAAAAAAAAATGGTCCAATTGGAAAACTTTCATTTAGTTGGAGTTTAATAACTAATAAAAATCAATAGTGGTGTAAGAGTCATTGTTAAACCTTATGAAATTATGAATAATTAAAATAGTGATTATCAGGATTTAGACTTTTCTTTGTTTCCATTTTCCATTTTCTAATAACTGCATTAAGCAAAACTTAAACTTTATCATTTAAATTAATAATATTCTTTTTTTTTAAATATTTATATTACCTTCTTAAGACCTGGATTATCTGTAGCTGGGTTATAAAAGCTTCTGGAGATCAGGATTTTCTGTAGTTGGGTTATAATACCTTCTTGTGATGTGAATTATCCGTAGTTGGGTATAATACCCTCTTGAGATCTGTATATCTGTAGCGGGGGTATAATACCTTCTTTATATCAGGATTATCTGTAGCTAGAGTATAATACCTTCTGGAGATCAGGATTATCTGTAGCCAGGGTATAGTACCTTCTTTATATCAGGATTATCTGTAGCTGGGGTATAATATACTTTCTGGAGATCAGGATTATCTGTAGCTGGGGTATAATACCTTCATGTGATCTGGATTATCTGTAATCAGGGTATAATACCTTCTTGAGATCTGGATTATCTGTAGCCAGGGTATAATACCTTCTTTATATCAGGATTATCTGTAGCTAGGGTATAATACCTTCTTNAATTCAATTGCTTAACAGAATCTCGTACTTCACCATCAACCCCTAGACCCCCCTCCACGCCAGAATTCAATTGCTTAACAGAATCTCGTACTTCACCATCAACCCCTAGACCCCCCTTCCACGCCAAAATTCAATGGCTTAACAGAAAATCAATTTGCAAAAAAAATTTTGATTAAAAAATGTATAAAAATGAAAATAACAAAAAGAAGATGCTTTGGAAAAGTGGGAGAAAGAACAAAATTAAAATTTAGGTAATAAAAGAAGCTAGTTGAGACACCAAGGTGTAGCATAACAGTTTTTCAGTTTTAAAGTTTAGTACGTATAACAGAATAAGATTAAGCATGTACAAAAATCTACAAAGTATAATATTTATTTTTTTGCAAGAATAAGAAGAGGGTTTATTGTACTTTGAGATGTAGGCGTCAGATAACATTTCAAATAAACCTTTTTTAAATATGCCTAACAAGGCACTTCTTTTTAAATCAAGTGGCAGATTATTTCATATCTTAGGAAGTGCATATGAGGGAAGATATTCTAATGAGCCTGTGTTTAGAATGCCAATTTGATCTTTCAAAATTTTTAAGATTTTGTTGTTAAATGAGGAGGGTGGAAGGTATTTCATGTATTTCTGCATAAATGTTACTTGATTAAATTCAGTCAAAAGCGAAATAATGAGTTATAAATAGTATGCCTAATGTTACTTGGAAATATATTTCTTACATTTGATAATGCAAACACTGACCTAGATGCTTTGTTTTTGACAGCTTTAATATGGCGATTCCAGGTTAGGTTTTCATCAAGATGTATTCCAACAAAGGATTTATTTTTAAAACCAACACCTTATCTATCTATTTCATTATTTTCGATGAAAAGTTTAAGCAAGTCATCTACCAGAACTTTTGTTTTCTTTCTGAAAAGTGTATACTTTGTTTTAGAGGCATGTAATGTCTTTTTATTTGCTGTGAACCAGTCTGCAATTTTTGAAAGCTCTAAAAATCATATTGTAAGGTTGTGTTAACAGCAAAAAGTTGTTTGATGCATTTGGAAGGTCAATTATGAGAATTAAGAATAAAATTGGGCCTAATATTGACCCCTGAGGAATTCCAAAAAGAATTTCTTCAAGAGAGGAATTTACACCCTTGATTAAAGTAATCTGTTTTCTTTTCCTTTAAAAAATTTTCAAACCACCGATTGGATATCCCTCTGAACCCATAATGATCTAACTTTTTGAGAATCATATCTATAGGTTTTAAAAGCTTTAGTTAAATTAATTAAAATTCCTTAAGTATTTTATATAGAAAATGGATTAAAGGCTGGGTAGTGTTATGCTTACCCCTAAACCTATACTGGTGCTCATAGAGAAGTCTAAACTTATTTAGATATTTCATGATTTGATTTTCAGCTACTATTTCTAAAAGTTTTGAAAAATATGTAAACTAATTGGTCTGTAATTTGTAAATCATCAGATTCGCATGTCCTGAAGACTTGTCACATGTATCACACTCCCCTGTCTCAACTCTAAGGGCAAAATCATAGCAGGGGGGTTGAAAACATTCTCCCCCCCCCCATCCATAATTGACAAAAAAATCCCAATCGGGATAGGGTTAAAAACTTTAAATGTTACCTAACCCACTAATCCCCAATGCGACATTAATGTTGTCTGGAAAAATATTTTTTTAATTGTTTTTTTTTTTGACAAACTAAATCATGCCCAATCTTAATATTGTTTTTAAAAGTGTAAAGTTTTTTGGAGAACCTGAAGGAGAACTTATAAGGAGAACCTAACTTTGATAATCAAACCATTTAAAATCAAATGTGTAGCAGATGCTGTGCACACCTATTTAAAAATGGAAATGTGAAAAAAACAGACTTTAAAAGTTGTTAAATATTGATAGGATAAAAAATTACTTTTTGGGGAATAAAATATTTTAACAATGTTTTCAAAAGCAAGTTTTCACAAAAATAAGTAGAAAATGTTCACCTCTCCTCCCTGATTTTGCCCTTGTAGTAGAGATAAGATAGTAGTGTGACATATTTACCTAGTCAAACTTTTCAATGCTAGCTTAATAAAAAAATGTAGTGAGTTATTTTATTACTTTAACGCTTATTTTATCCATATTTTTATTACAATAATGTTTTGATTAATTATTTTATCAAAACAGGCAATTCCCTTTACTGTAGTGTGTGTCCTATATCAGTGCTGAAACTGGTGTGCTAATATTATAGAGAAACATAATTGCAGAAATTAAACTGCACTCTAAGAAATCTCAAATTTTCATCTAACAAAATTTGTTGGAGCACCGGACTCAAATACACCTTAGTAGAATCATTCGTCAAATTTTGTTATATAAAAGTGGGAGAAAGAACAAAATTAAAATTTAGGTAATAAAAGAAACTAGTTGAGACACCAAGGTGTAGCATAACAGTTTTTCTGTTTTAAAGTTTAGTACGTATAACAGAATAAGATTAAGCATGTACAAAAATCCACAAAGTTCTTTATTTATTTTTTGCAAGAATAAGAAGAGGGTTTATTGCACTTTGAGATGTAGGCGTCAGATAACATTTCAAATAAACCTTTTTTAAATATGCTCAACAAGGCACTTCTTTTTAAATCAAGTGGCAGATTATTTCATATCTTAAGAAGTGCATATGAGGGAAGATATCCTAATGAGCCTGTGTTTAGAATGCCAATTTGATCTTTCAAAATTTCTAAGATTTTTAAAAGTGTTGTTAAATGAGGAGGGTAGAAGGTATTTCATGTATTTATGCATAAATGTTACTTGATTAAATTCAGTCAAAACTTTTAATTTAAAGAAAAGAGGCTCTGTATGTGAAGCTGTTTTTGCATTATCAATATCTATAACTGCACATTTTTGGAGCTAATTTTTTCATTTCAGGACTTTTATTTCTGAAATTGCATATTCTTCAAATGAGCAAAATAATGAGTTATAAATAGTATGCTTAATGTTACTTGGAAGTATATTTCTTACATTTGATAATGCAAACACTGAATTAGATGCTTTGTTTTTGACAGCTTTAATATGGTGATTCCAGGTTAGGTTTTCATCAAGATGTATTCCAACAAAGGATTCATTTTTGCAACCAACACCTATTCTATCTATTTCATTATTTTCAATGAAAAGTTTAAGCAAGTCACCTACCAGAACTTTTGTTTTCTTTCTGAAAAGTGTATACTTTGTTTTAAAGGCATGTAATGTTATTTTATTTGCTGTGAACCAGTCTGCAATTTTTGAAAGCTCTAAAAATCATATTGTAAGGTTGTGTCAACAGCAAAAAATTGTTTGATGCATTTGGAAGGTCAATTATGAGAATTAAGAATAAAATTGGGCCTAATATTGACCCCTGAGGAATTCCACAAAGAATTTCTTCAAGAGGGAAATTTACACCCTTGATTGAAGTAATCTGTTTTCTTTTCCTTTAAAAAATTTTCAAACCACCGATTGGATATCCCTGTGAACCCATGATGATCTAACTTTTTGAGTATTATATCTATATCACAGGTGTCAAAAGCTTTAATTAAATCAATTAAAATTCCTAAAGTATTTTATATAGAAAATGGATTAAAGGCTGGGTAGTGTTATGCTTACCCCTAAACCTATACTGGTGCTCATAGAGAAGTTTAAACTTATTTAGACATTTCATGATTTGATTTTCAGCTACTTTTTCTAAAAGTTTTGAAAAATATGAAAGTAAACTAATTGGTCTGTAATTTGTATTTCACAAGTCTTGAAGACTGGAACAATTTTTACAGTTTAAGGATGGTTGGAATATAACCAGTTTTAAACAACATATCAAAAAAATGGCAAATAGGACCCATGATACTTAGCATTATCGACTTTTATAGGTTTATAGAAATGTTATCTGGACCGGAGCTGTTCTTATTTTTTTAATTTGCTTAGAGCATCATTCATGATATTAGGGGTCATATTTTCAAAAACAAAGTTTTCACCAGTTTTTTCTGAGAGATAATTAGAGAATTTTTTTGTTGTGTTATGGATATTCTTTGCTAGTTAAGGACCTAGACTAGAGAAAAATGTATTGAAACCTACAGATATTTCAGCTACCCCTGAGAGAACTAAACCATTGTTCAGAGTATTTGGGATATTTATAGACTTCCCCCCCCCCCTTCCTAAAACACTATTTATTGTTGTTTGCCAAATTTTTTTTACAATCTTTACTATATTCTTTAAACTTTTCATCATAATATTTTTTCCTTGCTACCCCAACTAGTCGGGTATAAACTGTATTGTACTATTTAAATCTCATTTTAGTTCCAGGTCAAGGTTTACTAAATTTTTTATTTAAAAATATGTTTTTATTTTTTCTAGAGATAATGAAGGCTTCAGACATCTAAGGACTGTATGGTTTACTCTTATTTGCAGAAATTATTTTCTTTTCAGGAAATGAAGACTTAAAACAGTTTTCTATAGTTTCAACCAAGGGGGAGTGCAGAAGTCCTCAATGGGCAATCACCGCCACCCAAACATATTTTGCGGCATGTGTGCTCCTCAATTGGTAATCTCCATCACCTCAATTTGTAATCAGACAAAATAAGCGTAACATTAAAGCATTTATTTCTTAGCAATAAGACCATATTGACCTCTGTTACTGGCCTTATGGTGTACACTATTAAAGCTTTCTTTATTGCTNGGGGGGGGTCAAATTGACCCCCCCCCCCAGCATATCCTGGTTTTCAAGTACCCCAGCAGAGATAGGGTTAATACTAGACTTCAATTTCACTAGTAGGCGAGATGAGACCAATTTTTCTAAATTTTTTGTTCTTTCTATGCATGTAATTAGTTTTGTTGAACTCAAGTATACGAAAACAAAAATCTAAACACTGTAAAGGTTTTTTGAAAAAATCTTTTAAATGGAGATAGATATCACTTTAAGCGTGGTTAGATAATTTTTAGTAACAGACAGCCTGACCGAACTATCTTAACTCCAATCATGAAATGCGGTCATTAAATCAACCAATTGGATCTAAGATCTAACAATATTGTACACCATAGGACCATTAACAGAGGTCAATATGGTCTTATTTATAAGAAATAAATCGTTTAATGTTAACTTTTTTATTGCAAATTACCATTTGAGGAGCGGGCATTCCGCAAAACATGTTTGGATTGTTTGTTTGTTTGTTTGTTTACTTCTGCACTCCTCCCCTTGTGCAACTTGGTTGACACTGTCTGACTTTAGGCTGCATCTGGTTTAATTTACATATTTATTATGATTATGATTATTTCTCAAATTCTTTCTTGTAACCTTAATCTTATCTACAATATTTTTTTTGCGCGGTTTCATTTAAAATGATTGGTATTAGGGCCAGAAGACTAATAGTCAGCCTTCAGATAGATTAATATAGATTTCAAACTTTATTTTATCTTAATACCGGTACTTTAGGGGGGTGCACATCAACCATTATAGGGGGATTCACAAAAAAGTGCACCCCCGAGGCTTAACCTCCACTACGCGCCTATTTGCTCAAAAAGAATCTAAATTCTTTGTTTCTTTCTTTGTTTCTGTTCTATAGATTAAAATAATGTATTTTATTAATCTACTATAGAATAGGGGTTTATTCTGCTTCATCTTGTATTTTGATAAACCTTTTATACAAGGGGTTCAAATGTTCACCCTGTCCTACAATAAACCTCTCATATATTGGATATTTAAGCTCACTCTGTATTCTAGTAAACCTTTTATACAAGGGTTCTCTAGCTCACCCTGTATTCTAGTAAACCTTTTATACAAGAGTTCTCTAGCTCACCCTGTATTCTAGTAAACCTTTTATACAAGGGTTCTCTAGCTCACCCTGTATTCTAGTAAACCTTTTATACAAGAGTTCTCTAGCTCACCCTGTATTCTAGTAAACCTTTTATGCAAGGGTTCTCTAGCTCACCCTGTATTCTAGTAAACGTTTTTTTCAAGGGTTCTCTAGCTCACCCTGTATTCTAGTAAACCTTTTATTTAAGGGTTCTCTAGCTCACCCTGTATTCTAGTAAACGTTTTTTTCAAGGGTTCTCTAGCTCACCCTGTATTCTAGTAAACCTTTTATGCAAGGGTTCTCTAGCTAACCCTGTTTTCTAGTAAACCTTTTATACAAAGGTTCTCTAGCTCACCCTGTATTCTAGTAAACCTTTTATACAAAGGTTCTCTAGCTCACCCTGTATTCTAGTAAACCTTTTATACAAGAGATTTAGAAAACCAGAAACTCAGTTCCTTCTTTGCCATATTTCATTTTGAAAAGAAAGACAAAAAAGTTAAATATTATTTTGGTTTTGAAAGGGGAATAGATTGTATTTTCCAAAATGAAAACTTTTAAAAACAAGTTTTAAAAATAATTGAAAGCCCCATCCCTAGCTTTAAATAAATGTGCTGAATAAATTTAAGTAAGTTTACATTGTATTATGTTTTAGATATTTAAAAATTAAAAATTGCTTTGCTCAACACTTTTTGAAAAAAATTCTGATTTTACCTTAATGCAGTGTGTTTCGTGTGAGTGCTAAAATTGTTCTGTATTTGGAGAAGAAAATATAATTGCGAAACAGAATTCAAGCTGTTCTTCAAGATATCCTTGATAGATAAAGAATATTTTCACCTGTATGATATTATCATACTAGCAGATTTCTTCTTTCTGTATACAGTTAAGTGAAGTGGAAAAACCTAAAATTCTTTTCAGAAATTTATTTTTCTTCTGAACAATTTATTACATTTAAGATATCCTTGATAAGATATGATATTAGCTATACTACCAAATTAGAAAAGTTAAGTAAAGTGAAAAAAGATTGAATTTGTTTTCTTTTAATTTATTTCTCTTCTCAACATTTAAAAACAAATTGGATAACTTTTTGGTTAACTTTTTGACAAATGTTGGAGCATAATATATTTTTTATAATCTTGTTTTTTTAAATTTAGGCTAGTTTGTAATCCAGAAGTTATTATTCAAAAGATGAAAACCTTATTATTTCATATTTTCAGTTTCCAAGTATAAAGTAAATAATCAAATTTGTGTTCTTAACTCTAAAAAGAAGTCAAAATAAAATATAGAAAATTACATTTGACAAATGTTGTAGCATATCATATTTTCTATAATCTTGTTTTTATTAAATTTTGTTTCTAAAAGTTTATAATCTCAAAAGTTATGTTAGATGAAAAACTATCAATACATACTCATAAAATTAATGTTTTACATATTAAGTCATCATAAAATCAATAACTTTCTGAATTATTAAGATAAAGGAAAAGGAATATAGTCTATAGAAATTCTAAAGGTTGATTGTGGCCAAAATTGTTTTTTCTGATGCCCCTGCAGTTGACAAATTAAGTTATATTTTATTCGAGTAATTCAAAACTCAACTAATGCAGTGGTAATAATTGAGAAATATGATTTCAGATGGTTTTTTTTTGTGACTTTTCTTATTTTCAAAAGTTCTTTAACCCTATTCCTGCTGGGGGGGGGGCAATTTGACCCCCCCCTATAGTTTTTTTTACATAACTAAAAAAGTATTGATCTGAGGTTGTCCTACATACCCAAAGCCATTTCTTCAAGCCTAAAACCGAGCTTTAATACTAACTGCCTGAGTCCTCAGGCACACTGCCTGAATGACTGCTTTTTCCTGTAACAAACGAAATCTTTGTTTTGACCCACTTCAGATTTTGATAAAATTTAGCTTTTTGAAAAGCCTATGACATAAGGAAACGGATTGCACACGTTATACGAAAAAAAATGCAAATTTTTTGCAAACAACCTGTCAAAGGAAATTTGCACATTTTTAGTTTTTCTTGATTAAAAATCAGGTTATTTAAAATTTTCAGTCCTTCAATTATCATACAGGGAAATTTTCATCTTTCTAAACATCCCAACGAATGATTTGACAGGTTCTTTTTTATATGTTAAGGATTATTAGGTGACGTCAATTTTTTTTTAAAAAAATCAGACCAATACTTTTTGAATTTTGAATCTTGTAAATTTTCAACTATAGTTTCTTAACAAGAAGCCAATGATTGTGCCCAACAAATAATGAAAATATAAGACGACTTATTATTTCTGTCAACCTAAAGAATTTATTTATTACATATATTTAAGAATAATTAAATGATATTACAAAAGAAAAACACCAAGTATAGTTACAAGAAGTTGTAAAGAAAGAATAAATATCGTACAGTTGTTTTTGAAGTTTCATTCTTTGTGGCCTACCCTGTATCTTAGAAGCAGAAAAAAGTACAACAAGAATTTTTCTAACCTGTTAATATTTCTTTCAGTCCAGAAGCTGATGGTTGGTATTCAAAAATTTCATAATCTAAACCAAAAGTTAAAAAACTGTACGTAAGTGATTAATAATGTGCACATGTGCTTTCGCTTTTCTAGCTTGAAAAATGTGAAATTTTGACAACAATTGTTTTTGTTAGCAGAAATCCGCAAGTAACTTTTCCGGAGAAAACATAATTTAAAAAAATCAAATCTAAAAGCAATGGAGTTATAACTCGTTGGCACCGTTGTGAAACGGACATTCCAATCTTTATAAAATTAAATATAACGTTTTATTCTTACGAGTCCAATAAAACTTTAGAACTGTTTGTGTTTACATATTTCTTGAAATTTGAAAAAAAAAAACGTTAGAAGTAAAGAACTGTTTGTATTTTACATATTTCTCTTGATATTTGAAATTAAAATATAGAAATATGTTGGACATTATGTTTTGTAATCTTGAATACACTAGAATATTATAGAGATATGCTAGACAATATGTTTTGTAAACATGTGTACATTAGTTTATAGAGATATGTTGGACAACATGCTTTGTAATCATGCATACACTAGTATATAGATATATGTTGGACAATATGTTTTGTAATCATGTATATATAGTATATACAGATATGTTGGACAATATGTTTTGTAATCATGTATACACTAGAATATAGAGATATGTTGGACAATATGTTTTGTGATCATGTATACACTAGTATATGGAGATATGTTGGACAATATGTTTTGTAATCTTGTATTCACTAGTATATAGAGATATGTTGGACAATATGTTTTGTAATCATGTATACACTAGTATATAGAGATATGTTGGACAATATGTTTTGTAATCATGTATATATAGTATATAGAGATATGTTCGACAATATGTTTTGTAATCATGTATACATAGTATATAGAGATATGTTGGACAATATGTTTTGTAATCATGTATATATAGTATATAGAGATATGTTCGAAAATATGTTTTGTAATCTTGTGTACACTAGTATATAGATATATGTTCGACAATTTTTTTGGTAATCATGTATACACTAGTTTATAGAGAAATGTTGGACAATATGTTTTGTAATCGTGTATATACGAGTATATAGAGATATGTTCGACAATATGTTTTGTAATCTTGTATACACTAATATATAGATATATGTTTTACAATATTTTTGTAATCATGTGTACACTAGTATATAGAGAAATGTTTGACAATATGTTTTGTAATCTTGTGTACACTAGTTTATAGAGATATGTTGGACAATATGTTTTGTAATCATGTATATATATAGTATATAGAGATATGTTGGACAATATGTTTTGCAATCATGTATATATATATATATAGTATATAGAGATATGTTGGACAATATGTTTTGCAATCATGTATATACTAGTATATAGAGATATGTTGGACAATATGTTTTGTAATCATGTATACAATAGTATACAGAAATATGTTGGACAATATGTTTTGTAATCATGTATACACTATTATATAAAGATATGTTGGACAATATATTTTGTAATCATGTATACACTATTATATAGAGATATGTTGGACAATATGTTTTGTAATCATGTATACACTAGTATATATAAGTTATGTTGGACAATATGTTTTGTAATCATGTATACACTAGTATATAGAGATATGTTGGACAATATGTTTTGTAATCTTGTATACACTAGTATATAGAGATATGTTGGACAATATGTTTTGTAATCATGTATATATAGTATATAGAGATATGTTGGATAATATGTTTTGTAATCATGTATGCACTAGTATATAGAGAAATGTTGGACAATATGTTTTGTAATCATGTATACACTAGTATATAAACAATATGTTTTGTAATCATGTATACACTAGAGTATATCTAGAGATATGTTGGACAATATGTTTTGTAATCATGTATACACTAGTATATAGAGATATGTTGGACAATATGTTTTGTAATCATGTTTTCACTACTATATAGAGATATGTTCGACAATATGTTTTGTAATCATGTATACATAGTATATAGAGATATGTTGGACAATATGTTTTGTAATCTTGAATACACTAGTATATAGAGATATGTGGGACAATATGTTTTGTAATCATACATACACTAGTATATAGAGATATGTTGGACAATATGTTTTGTAATCATGTATATATAGTATATAGAGATATGTTGGACAATATGTTTTGTAATCATGTATACAGTAGTATAATTAAGTTATGATGGAGAATATGTTTTGTAATCATGTATAAACTAGTATGTATAAGTTATGTTGGACAAAATGTTTTGTAATCATGTATACACTAGAGTATATTGAAGTTATGTTGGACAATATGTTTGTAATCTTGAATATATAGTATATACAGATATGTTGGACAATATGTTTTGCAATCATGTTTTCACTAGTATATAGATATATGTTCGACAATATTTTTTTGTAATCATACACTAGTATATAGAGATATGTTGGACAATATGTTTGTAATCATGTATATAAAGTTTATATCGATATGTTGGACAAAATGTTTTGTAATCATGTATACACTAGTATATAGAGATATGATGGACAAAATTTTGTGTAATCATGTATATATAGTATATAGAGATATGTTGGACAATATGTTTTGTAATCATGTATATACTAGTATATAGAGATATGTTCGAAAATATGTTTTGTAATCTTGTGTACACTAGTATATAGATATATGTGGGACAATATTTTTTGTAATCATGTATACACTAGTTTATAGAGATATGGTGGACAATATATTTTGCAATCATGTTTATATAGTATATAGGCTTAATTACGAAGGATGATACTGTAAAGATAACTTGAAACTTGTTAAATATAACGTTCCGAAGTTTAAATTAATTTCTCTGCCCAGAGTCTGGACTTCAAGTGACTTATTTAATAATTTGGCAAAAAAGAATTTTGAAATTGCATAGAATCAAGAATATAACAGACAGTATTTTTCCTTGCATCTGTCTCTCAAATCTTATCCCTTGTGGGTAATCCTGTTGATTTATTAGAATGAGCCCCATTTAACTATGGAATAGGAAGCCGACATTTAATCATTAATCAATCCTTTAGGAATTTTTGGTTTTAACAGGGAAATATTTTTATTAGTGGATTAAACATCAGCTTAATAATGAGGAATGAAAATGTGTACACTGTTCTATGTTTCGTGTTCAATGTTCATGGATCTTATGAATCTCAATGTAGAATTCTACTTATAATAGTAAATATGTTTTCTACCTTTGTGCAACGTTGACACTATTAAATATTTTCTTTAGATTTCGATTTGAATCTGATCAACTACAATACGTCATCCAAACTAATTATGAACGCCTTCATTAATCTCATTTAGAAGACGACAGTTCTCTCTAAGAAAAGGTATGTACTTTGCTGTTTGAACTACTGTCATGTGAATTACTGATTTTAACAACTCGTTTTCTTTTCTAAATATAAGTTTAAAAAAGAAGTTTTAAGGTAAATTCAGTTTTTATTTGATTATTTTTTTTCACCCAGAAATTAAATGACTCGAATACATAAATGATAATGCTAACAATAGTACTAAAAATGTTTTCCTTAAAATACATGAAATGACATTAGTCCTAGTATGAAAATGAACAATTTGTTCCAATAAAAAGTCATTTTTTTGAGAGACCCTGATTGAAAAAAATCATATTTTGAAGAGAAAGACATTGATAATGTGATTAGATATTTCATATTTATTGGGTGCACCCGGTGCACCGTATGGGATTGACACTATAAATGTTTTTAAATGTATTAAAAAAATCTTACATCGTTCTGATATCACCAGAAGTGATGTACAGAAGAGAAGAGCAAAGCCCACCGCACCAAACTAATTATGCCAAATAATATAATAAATAGTAGATTGTAGATTAGAAGGTTTAATTTTTAGAGAAAGAGAGTTGCCTCTTATCTCTTAGCAAAGTTGACTAATATTGTTTTTAAACATTAATTGCCATTCCTTGTTAGCCATTCCTCTTATTCCAAATAAAAACATTTTATCTGAAAAAACTTTTTGAAATATTTGAAAACCATGGATAAATTTGAATACTAAAGGCTAAAATTATTTGAAGTAGGATACGAAATATCAAAATGCCAAAGTTAAACTGTGTGTCTTGAATTTTCTATTTGCAAGGATATGAGATCGGTCTATATATTGATTATAAAATATCTATAAAATATCATTTGTGTGTATAAGTCAATTCCTTGAAAGAAGGATACAAAATATCAAAATGCCAAAAATAAACTGTGTGTCTTAAATTTTCTATTTGCAAGGATATGAGATCGGTCTATATAATAATTTTAGAAATATGTATAAAATATCATGTGTGTGTATACTTCAATGCCTTGAAAGAAGGATAAAAGTAAGTAAAGTAAAGTAAAAAATTATTTATTTATGAAATATAACAAAAACATACAAAATAAAGTGTTTCAGAAGAAAATATTTAAAAAACTCTAAAAGTATAGGTTGTGGGAATATTTACCCCCAATTCTAAAAAAAATATAAAAATCGTAAGAAAAGGAAAAGGAAAGGAAAGGATAAGGAAAGTTACATATTTATTGTTTACACTATAATTAATAGGAATTAGTGGTGGATTGTTAGTATTTTTTGACGATGAACTAACAACTTTTAGAAATTAAAATTATAGATTTATTAATGTTAAAAATAAGTAAAAAAAGCTTTATGGAGTGTGAAAGTTATATAGGTTCTATGAAAAACGGGCATTTTTAGGCATCTTTTTAATTTGCGTTGATTTTTGACATCCTTTAAGTATGATTATATCTTTTACTCTTTTAAATCTTTTTATTTTTTTCTTTGTAAAGTCGTCTTTGGTTTCTTCGATTCTTTTGCAAACATAGCATGTTTTAGAATTAAAACATTTGTTCTGCTGATAAAATTCTGTTAAAATTTGAAATAAGATTGATATTTGAAAGCTTAGAAAAGTGTTGTTTATTTTTATACCATATTTTAGGGAAACTGTGAGAGGGGAGCAGTCCAATTTTAATAGATTTTATTCTAGGAATATAAAAATCATTTTTGTTTCTAAGATTTGCGTTTTTGACATTTTTTGATAGCATACAATCTTTGTTAAATGTTGGGATACAAAATATCAAAATGCCAAAGTTAAACTGTTTGT
Source organism: Eurytemora carolleeae (assembly GCF_000591075.1). Classification (NCBI taxonomy): domain Eukaryota; kingdom Metazoa; phylum Arthropoda; class Copepoda; order Calanoida; family Temoridae; genus Eurytemora; species Eurytemora carolleeae. The sequence goes on along the minus strand of NW_019397795.1, from coordinate 6,029 downwards.
CTTGAATTTTCTATTTGCAAGGATATGAGATCGGTCTATATATTAACTGTAAATATATCTATAAAATATCATGTGTATGTATACGTCAATGCCTTGAAGAAGGATACAAAATATCAAAATGCCAAAGTTAAACTGTGTGTCTTGAATTTTTTTTATTTTTTTCTAGAGATAATGAAGGCTTCCGACATCCAAGGACTGTATGGTTAACTCTTATTTGTAGAAATTATTTTCTTTTCAGGAAATACAGACTTAAAACAGTTATCTATAGTTTTAACCAGGGGGTAGTGCAGAAGTCCACAATGGGCAATCACCGCCACCCAAACATATTTTGAGTCAAAATAAGTATAACATTAAAGCATTTATTTCTTAGCCATAAGACCATATTGACCTCTGTTACTGGCCTTATGGTGTACAATATTAAAGCTTTCTTTATTGCTCTTTGGTTTCGAAAATAAATCTATAAATATGTCAAACCATGTTCTTGAAACTTTGCGCCTGTGTGCTACTCAATAAGCAATGAAGCGANCTATGCATTAGTTTTGTTGAACTCAAGTAGACGAGTACAAAAATCTAAACACTGTAAAGGTTTTTTGAAAAAAACTTTTAAATGGAGATAGATATTACTTTGATCACGGTGAGATAATTTTTAGTAACAGGCAACCCGACCGAACTATCTCAACTCCAATCATGAAATGCAGTCATTAAATCAACCAATTGGATCTAAGATCTAACAATATTGTACACCATAGGGCCATTAACAGAGATCAATATGGTCTTGTTTCTAAGATATAAACCGTTTCATGTTAACTTTTTTATTGCAAATTACCATTTGAGGAGCGGGCATGGCGTTTGTTACTTCTGCACTCCCCCCCTTGTGCAACTTGGTTGACACTGTCGGACTTTAGGCTGCATCTGGTTTAATTTACAATCACTAAAGCTGCAAAGGAAATAAGTTTTTGCCACAAACTCAAATGTCTAATCCCTATATCTTTTAAACCCGACGTCGGAGAACTTTGATACTTCAAACTATAAATTATGTTATATAAAATTCTAAATTTGTAATGTTGAAGGTTTACATCATCAGGTTATTGCAAAGATAGAGGGATTAGAAAATCTAAGTTTGTGGTAAAGACTCAATTCCTTAGCGTGTATTACTTTGAATGTATTTGAAGAGGAACAAGTGAAGTACAGTACACCAAATATTAAGACCACAGGAGCACTAAAATAGATAATCATAGGTAGAAACTAAATCTAGAAAAGCTTTTTGAAAATAAGTTTTTCGAAATAAAGTATTAGAATTCAGCACTTAAAAAGTCCAAGGAAAATAGAAACACTTGAGGATGAGGCTCAAAAAACTTCAAGTTAAAAAGAATTGCCCCGCCCCCTAAATAAAAAATATTCCATAAGTACTTTAATCATTTGCTCAGAGCCGCATAGTGGAGGGGGGAGGGGGGCCGGTACCCCCTGTGCCCCCCTAGACATGCACCACCCTAGGCCCCTAGAGCCAGAGGCAGGCTCTAATTTATTATGATTATGATTATTTCTCAAATTCTTTCTTGTAACCTTAATCTTATTTACAATAATTTTTTTGGGTGGTTTCATTTAAAAAGATTGGTAATAGGGCCAGAAGACTAATAGTCAGCCTTGAGATAGATTAATATAGATTGTAAACTTTATTTTATCTTAATACCGGTATTTTAGGGGGGTGCACATCAACCCTTAGAGGGGTGCACAAAAAAGTGCACTCCCCTTGGCTTAACCTCCACTACGCGCCTGTTTGCTCAAAAAGAATCTAAATTCTTTGTTTCTTTCTTTGTTTCTGTTCTATAGATTTTATCAAAGAAGTGAACAATTGTTTCCTTGACTTGTGACTTTTATTCAAAAATATAAAGTCATCAAAATATAAAATAAGTAATTAATCCAAACCTGAGGGCTCTTAAATCAAAAATTCTTCGCATTTTTTTACTTTTCTAAAAACAAATTAAAATAATGTATTTTATTAACCTATCATAGATTAGGGGTTTATTCTGCTTCACATTGTATTATAATAACCTTTTATACAAGGGGTTAAAATGTTCACCCTGTCCTACAATAAACCTCTCATACATTGGATATTCAAACTCACTCTGTATTCTAGTAAACCTTTTATACAAGAGTTCTCTAGCTCACCCTGTATTCTAGTAAACCTTTTATACAAGGGTTCTCTAGCTCACCCTGTATTCTAGTAAACCTTTTATACAAAGGTTCTCTATATTACCCCGTATTCTAGTAAACCTGTAATACAAGGGTTCTCTAGCTCACCCTGTATTCTAGTAAACCTTTATTACAAGGGTTCTCTAGCTCACCTTGTATTTTAGTAAACCTTTTATACAAAGGTTCTCCATATTACCCCGTATTCTAGTAAACCTTTTATACGAGGGATTTAGAAAACCAGTGACTCAATTCCTTCTTTGCCATAAGTCATTTTGAAAGAAAGACGAAAAAGTAAAATATTATTTTTGTTTTGAAAGGGAAGTAGAAAGACATCTTTTAAAAACATGTTTTAAAAATAATTGAAAGCCCCATCCCTAGCTTTAAATAAGTGCTGAATATAATTGGTCTGTATTTGAAGAAGAAAATATAATTGTGAAACGGAATTCAAGCTGTTCTTCAAGATATCCCTGATAGATAAAGATTATTTTCACCTGTATGGTATTAAACTACTAACAGATTTCTTCTTTCTTCATAAGTTAAGTGAAGTGGAAAAACATAAAAATTCTTTTGTGAAATTTATTTTTTTCTCGAACGATTTATTACATTTAAGATATCCTTGGTAAGATAAGATATTAGCTATACTACCAAATTAGAAAAGTTAAGTAAAGTAAAAAAAGATTGAATTTTTTTTTCTTTTAATTTATTTCACTTCTCAACATTTAAAAACAAATTGGATAACTTTTTGGTTAACTTGTTGACAAATGTTGGAGCATAATAAATTTTCTGTAATCTTGTTTTTATTAAAGGAATTGAGTTTTTGCCACAAATCCCAATTTTCCAATATCTAAATCTCAACAACCAGATCATGCATACCTTTCATATTTCAAACTTACATTGTTTGATCCACCAGAATTCATAGCTTGAAATATCTACGGTCTACGACATTTGGTTTTAAAGAAATTGTAATTTAAAAATCCGAGTTTGTAGCAAAGACTCAATTCCTGTAGGCTAGTTTACAATCCAGAAGTTAATATCCAAAAGATGAAAACCTTATTATTTCATATTTTCAGTTTCCAAGCATAAAATAAATTATCCAATTTGCGTTCTAAAAAGAAATTAAAATAAAATATAGAAAATTACATTTGACAAATGTTGGAGCATAACATATTTTCTATAATCTTGTTTTTATTATATTTAGGCTAGTTCTAAACGTTTATAAACCCAAAAGTTATGTAAGATGAAAAGCTGTCAATACATACTCATAATTAATGTTTTACACATTGAGTCATCATAAAACCCAATAAGTTTCTGAATTATTAAGATAAAGTAAAAGGGGTAAAGTCTAAAGCCTATAGAAATATATAGGTTAATTGTGGTCAAAATTATTTTATCTGATGTCCCTGCACTTGACAAATTAAGATATATTTTGTTCGAGCAATTCAAAACTCAACCAGTGCAGTGGTAATAATGGAGAAATATGATTTAAGTTGTTTTTTGTGTTTTTTCTTATTTTCAAAAGTTCTTTAAAATTTTCAAATAATTTTGATTTTTTTCTGCATGGTCGCAGACTTGAACCACATTGAAAAAAATTTAAACCAAATGATTCAAGTCTGTTTTTTTGCGACTTTTTTATTTAAAAACTTCTTGAAAAATTTATATAAATTTTGATTTATTTTTGTGTTGGGCAGAGAATCCACTGGAAAAAAATTGCCACAAACTCTTATTTTCCATCACCTTTATCTTTGCAATTAACCCAAAGTTTGAAATATAAAAGGTTTGCTAAGTCAGGCAGAAAAGAGAGACAATCTTAAACATTTTATGTACAGTATTAAAAATTTTTTTTACCCTTTACTTTTAACCTTTTATTTTACTCTTTCTCAAGACTTTTAGATTATCTTTTAATCTTAAATATTCCTTTTCAATTCTATACACTTTTCTTATCCATTATTCCAAACCTACCCTTATTCTTTACTTTAAACCATTCTTCATACCTAACTTTAAACCTTTTCTCAGCTTTACTTTTATAATTTCCTTTCAAATTTTATATTCCTAATCTTTTTTTCATACTATACTCAAAACCTTTTTAATAATCATTTTTTCTAAATCTTACCTAATCATTTACGTAAAACCTCTTTTGTATCCGTTTCTCTCATGCTTTAGAAGTGTTTACAAAACATTGCTTTAAAAATATGCAAACATGGAAATAACCAAAATACACTGTGGGCGAGGGGGGTAGTGAAGTTGAATATTTTCTCCATTGTTTTAAGCCAATAAATCAAAATTATTTAAGATTTTAAGAATTTTTAAAAAGAGAAAAAAAGCGAACAAATTTTGCCAACTTTTTTTAATTGCTGCATAGGGAAGGGTTAAGGACAGTCAAGTGCCAGCTGGGTGTTTGAAAAAATCAAAAATGTTTAAAAATATTTAAAATTAATTAAGGTGCTGGACTAAAATTTATATATTTGAAAAGCCCTAGAAAAATGGATGTGTGACATGTTAATATTTGTCAAAAATTAACCTTTTTTAAACATTATTTTTTTTTACAAATCCTCTCTTGCACCCTAACAATTAAAGTAGAGGTCTAATTTTTTTGAATGAGCAGGCCTTGGAAAGTTGGAAAAGACACATGTATCACACTCCTCTATCTCAACTCTAAGGACAAAATCATATCAGGGGGGTTGGAAAACATTCCCCCCCCCTAATCCATAATTGACAAAAAAAGCCCAATCGGTATAGGGCTAAAACTTTAAATGTTACGTAACCCACTAATCCCCCAATGCGACATTAATGTTGTCTAAAAAAATATTTAAAAAAAAATTTTTTTTGACAAACTAAATCATGTCAAATCTCAATATTGTTTTCGCAAGTGTAAAGTAAAGAGAACCTGAAGGAGACCTTAAGGAGAATCTGACTTTGATAATCAAAAAAATGTGTACCATTTGTTGGGGACACCTATTTGAAAATAGACATGTGAAAAAATTAGAGTTTAAAAGTCGGTAAATATCACTAGGATAAAGAAAATTCTTTTTTTTGGGAATAAAATATTTTGACAATGTCTTTTAAAACAAGTTTGCACAAAAAAGTAGAAATATTTCTACTTCCCCTCCCCCCCCCCTCCTATGATTTTGCCCTTAGAGTAGATAGGATAGTGTAGTCAAACTTTTTAAAAAAATGTAGTGAATTATTAAATTACTTTTACGCTTATTTTATCCATATTTTTAATACAAAATGTTTTGCTTAATTATTTGATTAAAACAGGCAATTCCCCTTACTGTAGTGTGTGTCCTATATGAGTGCTGTAACTGGTGTGCTAATATTATAGAGAAATACAATTGATAAAATAAAGCTGTTCTTCAAGATATCCAAGATAGATAAAGATTATATTCACCTGTATGGTATTAACATTATAATATAACTCGTCTTTATACAACAATTTACTGAAGTGGAAAAGGCTTGGATTTTTAATCTTTATAATGATTTAAAAGTTAAATGTCAAATTTAAAACATTTACCAATATTAAAAATAATTAAATAAAATGATTTTAAAATAGAATAAAATAGTTTTTTGCTCTGAAATGGAGATTCTGAGATTCTTTTTTATCTAGAACTGTATCAGTGTAAAAGCGTGAATATGACAATATTGATAATATTATTACATATGAAAGAAAAATGAATCAATGCAACTACTCATTTGATTGAATATTCAACGAGTCGGTTTTTCTTACAATTTATTATAATTTACAATGATACAAAACTATAGGAGAATACTATACGAATCAAGTTGCATGAATAGAGTATGAATCAGAGTGATGAGAGATCTCCAGGGGAACCTATTAA